>NW_015555948.1:62387-80900 GCF_001515605.1 Sinocyclocheilus anshuiensis | reverse complement strand
GAGAATTGAGCCAACGCCCAGGAGGATGCAACACTTCTAGTAGAGTGAGCTCGCAACCTGAGCGAGCAGGGCACACCCTGTGCCTGATAGGTCAGTGTGATGGCATCCACTATCCAGTGGACCATCCTCTGCTTGGAGACGGCATTCCCTGACCATAACATACATACACATACACATACACATAACAGACAAAGAGCTGATCTGAGGTCCTGAAGCTTTGTGTCCGGTCCACGTACCATCTCAAGGCTCGGATGGGACAGAGCAAAGCTAGGGCTGGGTCTGCTGCCTCCGGGGGCAGTGCTTGCAGGCTCACCACCTGATCCCTGAAGGGAATAGTAGGAACCTTGGGCACATAGCCGGGCCGTGGCCTCAGGATTACCTGGGAGTTATCTGGCCTAAACTCTAGGCACGGTTCGTCGACAGAAAATGCGTGCAGTTCCCCTACCCTCTTGATGGAGGCCAATGCAAGCAGGAGCAGAGTTTTCATTAACAGAAACTTCAGCTCGACTGAGTGCAAAGGCTCAAATGGGCCCCGCTGTAGTGCTCTGAGCACTAGAGTCAGGTCCCAATAGGGTATAGAGGGGGGCTGTGGAGGATTTAGCCTTCTCGCCCCCCTAAGGAACCTGATGACCAGGTCATGCTTCCCTACTGACTTCCCTTCCACTGGGTCTTGGTTAACAGCAATCGCAGCATCACAGACTTTAAGGGTGGAGGGAGACAGCCTTCGCTCCAACCCCTGCTGCAGAAAGGAAAGCACGACTCTGATCGGGCATCTCCGGGGGTCTTCTCGGTGAGAAGAACACCACTCGACGAACAGATTCCACTTCAGGTGCTTGCGCCGAAGTGTTGGTGTCTACTACCTCCTGGGGTATGTTACCTAGAACCTCTGCGTCCCGTCCAGGGACCAGACATGAAGTTTCCAGAGGTCTGGGCGCGGGTGCCACAGGGTCCCCCATCTCTGAGTCAGTAGATCCTTCCTCAGAGGAATCTGCCAGGGAGGGGCTGTCACGAGGAGCATTAGTTCTGGGAACATGGTCCGATTGGGCCAGTAAGGCGCCACAAGCAGGACCTGCTCCTCGTCCTCCCTGGTCTTGCACAGCATCTGTGCGAGAAGGCTTATTGTGAGAAATGCTTCCTTCACAGGCCCCGCGGCCAGCTGTGTGCCAGTGCGTCCGTGCCAAGTATTCCCTCAGTCAGGGAATAAAACAACTGGCAGTGAGAGGTCTCTGGGGAGGCAAACAGGTCTACCTGAGCGGCTCCGAAACGTCTCCATATCAGCTGGACCGTCTGGGGATGGAGTCTCCCATTCTCCGGGGAGCGCAGCTTGTGACAGCTCGTCGGCCATACGGTTGTGCAGACCCGGAATATGAATGGCACGTAGCGATCTCAGATGCTTCCGACTCCAAAGGAGGAGGTCGTTTCTGTGTCAACATCTTGAACGGTAACCAGTGAAGAGCACGGTTCAAGACATCCAGGTCTAAGATCGGTCGTAACCCACCGCCTTTCTTGGGTACAATGAAGTAAGGGCTGTAAAACCCCGTCTTCATATCGGCTGGAGGGACCGGCTCTATCGTGTCCTTCAGATGCGGTTCGGAGCTCTTTCAGAACTTATACCTCCTAGCTGCACTACCGTTGGGAGTGGTGAGGGAGGAGGAGCTAGCAGGCCGGTTTCCGGCAGTGAAAGTTGCCGTCCACGACCTGGTAAGCTCCTTATGCACGTCCGGGAAGAAAGGCACTGGGGCGGGGCGCTGAGAACCAGCGGGCCACCCCGAGAAACCAGTCGTCCAACCTTGAGGGCTCGCGACACGGTGGAGGTCTCCACTTGAGCCCTACCCTTTCAGCGGCCCGGGAAAGTATAGCCATCATTTCTTGATCCGATTCAGGCATTGCTACCGTCCCGGAGGACGGCAGCGCAGCCGAATCTTCCTCTCCAGAAAACTCAAGCTCACCGTCCGATGCAGCGATCGACATCCGATCGTTGGGAGGAGCGCCGAAGGATACTGCTGGTATGCTCCTTGAAGAGTGCCCAGCACGTTCCTTTGGCAGCTCAACTGGTTGCGGAGTGCAAGAGGAGCGATGGTCCCTCGAGGGTTCGTTCCCTGGAGGGTTTGCCATCACTGTAAAACTCAGACCGCCCGTGCTACTGCCTGAAGTAGTCCCTGCCTGACTGCTGCCAGGACGAGAACCAGATCGAGGAAGAGGCAACGGAGCTCCGCCCCTTTTGAGGTAACGGAGCCTGGTCCGCAACTCCGAGATGATCATCTTCCCTCAATGAGAATATGACTCATCCACGAATGCCACCCCAGCATGTTTAACACAGTGAGGCAGCAGTCATGACCATCACCCAGCGCCAGGTAATGACCACATCCAGAAACACACGGGTGATGCGTCGTCTTTACAAAGACGCAACGTCGAGTTTGCCAGATGCAACGTCATCTTAAAAAGACACACCCATGAATGCTCTTTTAGGGAAAAAGCTCTTTTAGCGTGCTGAAGCGCACAGGGGAGATGGCCGCCTGCAACACAAACAGGGGGCAGTGCAGCCTTATGTGTGCATCCCACTCGACACGGGAAACCACCACCGCTGTAGCGCCGTACCACCAACACCAAGAGCTCCAAAGAGCGCGCTGAACTCGTTCAGTCTTCTTCTCTCAGTTGAGTAGTCAGGAGCAAAACGATGTGATCGCTCGGCTCCGAAGCAAAAAGCTGAGTATATGTTGCACCTGCTGCCTAATTATACTTGCGCTGCGATCAGTGGCAGCTTGATGCGATCATCGCATGCCAATGTGCATTGGCTCATTTAGTTACATTCGAAGTAGATTGGTCTCTCTAAGCGAGATCCCAATTCATTGGTCCTACCAACGTGACATCGAGAGTGACCGACTGAAAGGGAATGAGAATATATATATATATATATATATATATACACACAGTATTATAATTTATTTATTTAATGTGATTAATGTTTACAATTGTTTTAATTATGTACAATGCAAAAGAAAATATATCGGCGACAGGCTCATATCGGCCGATAATATCGGCAAAACGATATATCGGTCGGGCTCTAATATATATATATGTATATGTGTATGTTTTTTTAATGTAAAGTTTACTTTATTTTATGCAACTTTTTTATTGTTTGAGTTAACCATAATAAGAACCTGGTGATATGATGACTGAATCAGATGATAATGCAGTGATTTTTGGCCATTCTGGTTTCCTCTCCTCATCTCTCCTTTAGTCTTCACTAAAGCCTCCCAGATCACGGGACGGTCTGCTCCGCTTCACTTTAAAGAGCAGCTGCACTGTTCAATCAGAAATGAATAGAATATGAGGCTAAAGGTTAAATGTTTGGAGTCTTCCCATAATGCCGTCTGTTAGCAGCCTTTCATCTGCACTCAGACCAGTAGCTGGCAGCTGTTTTCATCCATCCGTCCGTTTATTGATTTATTTATTTATTTGGCTGTATATAATATTTGTAGAATGCAGACAGATTTCTTTGACATTGTGGTTCAACTGTGTGTGTGTTCTGTATTCGTAGGATTTGTCATCATCTGCTTGAATGTGTTTGTGTATTGGCAGTAAGAAGCCCTGTAAATACTTCGATCAGGGAAGAGGAACATGTCCGTTTGGAGGAAAGTGCTTCTACATGCATGCGTATGCCGACGGGACACAAGCAGAACCCGACAAACCCCGCAAACAGATGAGCGCAGAGGGGAACATGCGGGTAACACACACACACTCAATATATAATAACCACCCTGCAATGTTCTGGGAACGCTATGTTATGGTTGCAAAAAAATAACCCTAAAACTAACTATTAGGGAACGTTCTCTATTTTTTGGGTTATTTAATAATAACCACCATGCAACGTTCTAGGAACATTATTTTATGGTTACAAAAAAAAAAATAACCTAAAAATAACATTCCCCTAACATTAGTATTTGGTTCCCCAAAAAATCGGGACCAAACGGGAACCAAAAACTAACGTTAGGGGAACGTTCTGTGTTTGCTGGGTACTGCCTTTACTTTTATTATTATCATTATTATTATTTGTTTGGCTTCCTAAAACAGCAGTGTGAATGTAATTTAGACTGAGACAGTATATCACAAATAAAAAGAGGGTTGAGTCTACTTTAAAGTTCAGCTACAAGTCAATTCACTGACTTCTTTCTGACTCGTTTTCTTAGTTAAGAACATGGATTGGAGCTCTTCATTTTGAACTCTCCCAGTGCATTAGATAGAATACTTCAACTTTAAAATGAACACAATTTACATTTTTTTCCAATTCTTCCTTTAATATCACAATAAATATCGCATCGTGGACTACATACCGTGATATTATCGTACGGTGAGATATGGATGTGGTTACATGCCTAGCTCTGTAGGAATGCTTGTTCTGCTCAGAGAAGCTGGAGACTGTGTTCCCTCACGCCGCTCTGTGTGTGTCTCTGGTGTGTGTTGCTCAGTTCCTGAGCTCGGTGCGTCTGTGGGACTTCATCGAGGAGCGCGAGCACCGTGGGACGCCGGCGGACGAGGATGAGGTCAGTGAGCTGGGAGAGCTCTTCATGCAGCTGTCTGGAGCCGGAGAGACGAGCAGCTCGTCTGCGGCACGCTGATCCACCTCCAACATCTGGCCAATACATGTGTTTGTGCGTCCCAGACTCTATTAAAGCACCTGTAAGGTCTCTGTGGGGTGCTGGGTCCTCCTGACCTGCATTGGGATTTTGCCAGATTCTTTAACGTCGTGCCCAAAGACGAATGTATGATGGGAACTGAAATCTCTCTGGCACATTTTCAAATGCTCTCCAGTAGTGTATGAAGTGTATTACAGAAATACTGTCAAGTGGGAAAAAATGAAATAAATAGTAATCGTTGCACTTAGTTCAGATAACACATATTCATAACTTTATAAAGTTTGGGCATCATGCAATATGGCTGTGGTTAAAACAGTAAGCATCGATTTTGTCGCCAGTGAATGGACTTATCGGTATTTTAGGAGCATTTGGAGACTAGTTACTTCATTTTGGACTCAACTGATATCATAGTATTGAATTCACTCATCTGGTTTACTCTTGAATCTGAGTATGGGTTATTATATTGTGTTTTCTGAGTTGTATTGTTGAGCGAGTGTAATAAACTGATTAGTGACCGAGTGGCCTGTGTGATTTTGAAACGATCGCTTGATTAGAGTCTCAGGAGCACAGGAATCCCTCAAATACATTGAGCCTTTATTCAGTTCTCTCAAACCCTGCTAATAACACACGACTAATAATAAGCTCTGAAAGGCACTAATGTGCTGCACAACAGAGCTACAACTCTTTAAAACTGAGGTTATCTGTGAAAGGAGGCGCTTCACCTCCACAAATCTTCATTCATTTCAGGTTAAACTATTTCTGTATTTAGATATAAATTATTTTCCAGAAAGAAAAAAAAATTGTCTTAAAATAATTTAGTTTGAAGCACTGAATTTAAGAATGCAGTCAAATGTCACCCTGGAGCACAAAAGCAGTAAGTCGCTGGGGTATATTTGTAGCAATAGACAACAATAAATTGTATGGGTCAAAATTATAGATTTCTCTTTTATGCCAAAAATCATTAGGATATTAAGTAAAGATCATGTTCCATGAAGATATTTTGTAAATTTCCTACCGTAAATATATCAAAACTTAATGTTTGATTAGTAATATGCATTGCTAAGAACTTCATTTGAACAACTTTAAAGATGATTTTCTCAATATTTAGATTTTTTTGCTCCCTCAGATTCCAGATTTTCAAATAGTTGTATCTCAGCCAAATATTGTCCTATCCTAACAAACCATACATCAATGGAAAGATTATTTATTCAGCTTTCAGATGATGTATAAATCTCAATTTTAAAAAATTGACCCTTATGACTGGTTTTGTGCTCCAGGGTCACATATCTACAATTTGTGTAAATTTGAGAAAAGTAATTAGTCATGAATTATGGCTGCACGGATATTTCGAAGCACTAGTTTGGTGATATTTTTAATGTCGATCAAATGTAAACCACTGACTCTTTATGTCATTTACTTCAGACAAGAGTCAGTGATAAACAGAAAACAAACTAAAAGCATCTTAGGGCTGCACAATTCATCTAATATGTAATCAACACAATTATTCTTAGTAATTCAAACTGAAGTATTAAATATTGAATTGGCTATTTAGTTATTTACATTTGTAATAAACTAAATTTTACTGATTTTATTTTCCATTTATGTTTGAGTTTTTTTAATAGAAAAACGTTCAGTCTTACAGTAACTTCTTAAAGAGTTCAGTTCTGAGTTCACTAATATATAATCAACACTAGAATTTGTGTAAAAACTGAGAAGACTGAATGAGATGATTTACCTGGGTGCCACTATTTCAAAGAACATTACATTTTAAAAAGTATCTTAAGCATTCAGGTGTTAGTAATTCATATTTTTAGTACACCTAATTGAGTTTCAAGCTATGTCCAAATCCTGATTGAATTATTTCAGTCCAGACCACTGACAGCAGAATCACACTTTTAATGGGAGCAGTACACACATTCCACATATTAAAAACTACTGTTTATGCAATGTTCATTTTAATTAAAGTTTCTCTAACATGAAAAGTAAACATTATTTATACCATATTCAGGATAAGAGCCATTTGCAATTGCTTTTTAAAATCTTTAATAGAGTAAAGTGTGGACAAGCCTATACTGTATGTGATGTTAATTGCAGTTTTGGCCCTACAGTACTGATCTGTTGTGTAAAAAATGCCTCTGTCAGGTCGTCATATTTAAGCTATATCAGATACTCAATATTTAATTCAAGCAATATCACACTAGAATGAGCACTAAATATCAGCATTCATTCAGACCAACATCAGATTTTTCTTAAAAGAATAGAAAGCAATGGTTTATGGATTTGTATTTTAGACTGCAGCAATGGTTTGTAGTTAAAAACATCTTAATGCTGGATTAGTTTCAGCTTTTGTCTTCTCCAGATGTTAACTGATGGACTGGAGTGGTGTGGATTATTGTGATGTTTTTATCAGCTGTTTGGACTCTCATTCTGACGGCACCCATTCACTGCAGAGCATCCATTGCTGAGACACTGATGCAGTCCTACATTTCTACAAACCTGATGAAGAAACAAACTCAACCTAATCTCAGATGATCTGAGAGAGATAGTTCACCCAAAAATGACAATTTAGTGAACATGCACTCACTCTAATCATTAAACGCGGTCATCTTGTATAATATTGCTGCTGCTTTGAAGTTAAAACGTCAAGCACAAATTATCTACAAACTCAACCTAATCTCAGATGATCTGAGAGAGATAGTTCACCCAAAAATGACAATTTAGTGAACATGCACTCACTAATCATTAAACGCGGTCATCTTGTATAATATTGCTGCTGCTTTAAAGTTAAAACGTCAAGCACAAATTATCTTAAAAACCGAGCTTGTGTGGTGTATTTAACTTAATTTTATTAAAATACAATGAATATACAATCTGTCAAGTTTACAAGTTACTCTTCCATGACAAGCACTAAAAGCCGGAAAAAATAAGAATCCCTAATAAGTCTCATATTAAAGTGAATACCCGCTCTTCTTTCCTGGATTCCTGTAACACACTCACAGTCAAAGAGACAGCTAGCCACACGCCGGTGAAGAGCTAGGAGGCGTTTCGAGCGACTCCGTGGCTGTCAGTGGCACTTAGGGAATATTCACCGGAGCCTCTGCTTGCAGGCACATGATTGTGAGGAGGATGAGAAAGCTTGGATCACACACAGAGAAGCACAACGCTTCACTTGAAGAGAGCGGAGAGCGGCAGTGTGCAGACGCTGATGTCCTCGGTGTGCGAGGCTCTGTGGAGCGACGGCTCGGACGCGCTGCGGTTGATCTTAGGCAGCGAGTGCTGGAGCAGCTCGATCGAGGACAGGACCTGTGAGAGACACAGACTCAGTATACAGCACTGCACACAAACACACACATCTGCTGTGCATCCGAGCTAACAGTCGTTAACACAGCTACCGCTCCTTTAAAAGCTCACCATAAACCTACACTTTACAGGAGGACAAGTTATTAGAGGTGCACTGAAACATGGTTCAGGACTGACACACACATGTGACCAAGCAGCACAAAACCAGTCTTACGGGGAAATTTTCAAAAAATCTAAATATTGAGAAAATCATCTTTAAAGTTGTTCAAATTAAGTTCTTAGCAATGCATATTACTAATCAAAAATTAAGTTTTGATATATTTACGGTAGGAAATTTACAAAATATCTTCATGGAACATGATCTTTACTTAATATCCTAATGATTTTTGGCATAAAAGAAAAATCTATAATTTTGACCCATACAATGTATTGTTGGCTATTGCTACAAATATACCCCAGCGACTTAACACTGCTTTTGTGCTGCAGGCTCACATTTGTAGAAAACCGCAGCAAATGACAAAGAAATGGAATTAAATTAAACGTCACGTTTCAAAGCAGTAAGACTGAAATAGTATTTCATCGTAAATCATACTCTAATAATCTTGCAACTTCTAAAAAAACAAAACATTTTTTACAGTGAAGACCCAATATTGGGTCAAACTCACAATAAAAAAACCCCAATGAAGCCTATTTTAGGACATTAAGTGTTTTTGCATTGTGACACTCTACAGTTAAGACATTTAATTCTCTATACTGAAATGTGCAAAAAAAATATTATTTACATTTAAGATATCAGATCAACTGATATTGCCATATCATACTGATACGAATTAATTCATTTCGTTCAGATAACTGACATGCAGAACAATTCTTAATTTATTTCTGCTTTTTGACAACTAATTGAGCATTAGACTACAACAATAAACACAAAGTGCATTATTATTATTAACAAAATATTCATAGTTATTACTACCACAGGCCATTATATTCGAGCCGTTTTGTGATCCAAATGATTGCGGTTGCATTTTATCTATCAGTTTTGGGCACATACTACAAAACTGTCTACAAATTTGCTGCATTTGAAATATTTTTTAAGAATACAAACACTTCATTATACATTTATAGACAAGATGGTAAAGCATAGCAACACCCTAGCAACCACCGCGAGTACCCTAGCAACCGCATAGCATATGCATCCAGTGTAAAGTGATTGTGCTAGAGTAAAGACGGCGATCACGGACCTGTGGAAACAGCGGCCGGTCGTCTCTGGACTTCTGCATGCAGTCGGCCACCAGTCTCTTCATGGCTTTGGGACAGCTCTTGTAGAGTTTACTGAGGTCAGGGGTCAGATAGCCTCTCCCCACCATGAAGATGATCTGCATGCAGCGCGACAGGGAACAGCTGACTTTACTCAGAACTACAACAGGAACACTCTGTGAACGCTTGTCTGTGCAGAAGTCAGTGTTGTGGGAGGCTGTACATGATACGGCTCTCGGGAACGCAACCGCACACCTCTCCTGAACAACAAAGCAGCGAGTGTGCCTTCAGACGGACCTCCTGATCACTGCCAAACACATTTCAGAGACCCGCTGCTGTGAACACGGAGCTAAACACTCTCTCATGCCTAGCCTTAACTAAAGAGTCTGAAGAGAGAGCCTCAAAACTGAAAGATAAAAAACTAAATTATCAAGTCCATTCCATTAGGATCTACTGCACTATTTGAGGAAGAATGCTTCACATGAACTTGATCATCATGTCACAAAATCTTAACATTCTTCCTGACAATCTTAACAACTATTTCTAATTATATTGTTGAAGATAAATCTTAAAATATCGTTAAGTCAAATACGTAATATGTTATGCATGGTAAACAGGTGTAATGTCCATGATCATGTGCAGATCTGAGTAGATTACTTACAAACTGTAATCCGTTACTGATTCCAAATTACATGAATAAAATTGTAGTTAGCAACTGAATTTATTTCCAAAAGTGTATAATGGATTACAACTACTTTTTGATTACTTTTAACCTAACTCATTTATCACATTGATTTAAATAATCTCGTAGCATATTGATATAATACAAAAATAAAGGAAATATATTCCATTTGTTGTTATTAATAACATGAAGTGCATTAAACATTACATCAAGGGTTTCCAAACTGAGGTTTGTGATTTTAATTGAATTAATAATAATTATTGCTATTGTGTGAATAATATGTAATCAGGTAATCAATAAAAAAGTAAGTGTAATCTGATTGAAATGTAATATAATCTCATTACAACTACTTCACTTTTGGAATCTGATTACATAATCCAGATTAACTCTTTCCCGGCCAAACACAGAATGTTCCGTGTTCTCGCTGTTGTACGCTAGGGGGCGCTGTTACGCATCTCCTGAATGAGTCTAGAATCACTCGATCAAAAACACAGGAGATGAAGACGCAGAAACGATGCGTATGAAAAACAATGCGATCATCAACACTAACCGCATATAAATGAAAACTGCCTAATGTTCCCGAGTGAAATGTGGATCCAGAAAGTGTGCAAGCTTTGGGAGCGCTGATGGAAGCCATCTACTGCAGCTTTGCTTTGATAATATTACTGAATATGATCCAGATGTAGTATTTGATACAAATGTGATTTTCTCAGCTGTTTGCTCAAAATGTTAATTTATTAATGAAACCTACCTACATTCAAGCGTTGATTAAAAAAAAAAAGACAATGCTTGAAGCTAGAATAAAACAGATTTTTTTTGTTTGAAAGTAGAGGGTCTGATCTTTATTTGATGTATTGCATGTTCAGATATTC
Source organism: Sinocyclocheilus anshuiensis (assembly GCF_001515605.1). Lineage (NCBI taxonomy): Eukaryota > Metazoa > Chordata > Actinopteri > Cypriniformes > Cyprinidae > Sinocyclocheilus > Sinocyclocheilus anshuiensis. The sequence goes on along the minus strand of NW_015555948.1, from coordinate 70,152 downwards.
ATACAACAAACTATTCTGGGGGCCGTGAAATTTGAGTGAAACTCAGCAGAAACGCTGGCGGTGGCTGGCAGGGAAAGTGTTAAATGTAAGTGCTGCTCATGTGATATCTATAGACTGTACCTGATCTCTATTTCCAATCCCAGAGTAAGGCAGTTCTCCCGTCATCAGCTCGTACAGGACGATCCCGTACGAGTACACATCCGACTGAAAACTGTGCGGATTACTGTCCTGCATCCGGATGACCTCAGGAGCCTAAACACAAAACATCAGCGAGAGTTTCATAAAGTGTCACACAAAACACTATTTCTTAAAATGTACTCAGGTCATCCCAGATCAGGATGAGTTTGTTTCTTCATCAGGTTTGGAGAAATGTAGCACTGCATCAGTGTCTCAGCCATGGATGCTCTGAAGGGAATGGGTGCCGTCAGAATGAGAGTCCAAACAGCTGATAAAAACATCACAATAATCCACAAGTAATCCACAGCACTCCAGTCCATCAGTTAACATCTGGAGAAGACAAAAGCTGAAACAAATCCAGCATTAAGATGCTTTTAACACAGATACGAGTCTATAATCCACCCATTCACTGCAGAGCATCCATTGCTGAGACACTGATGCAGTGCTACATTTCTCCAAACCTGATGAAGAAACAAACTCATCCTGATCTCGGATGGACTGAGAGCGAGCACATTTCCAGCTGATGTTCGTTTCTGTCTGAACTCTTGCTCTAACACACCATCCACAGAACAGAGCCGGATGGCTGCTCCACTCGATGAGAGCCGCTCCACCGCGCTTTCACTGTGGCCAGACCAAAATCACCGATCTTCACCGTCAACCCTTCATGCAGGACGATATCTGAGCTTCTGTTAAGGGAATTCATGACAGCTTCAGCACTGTATTCACACGAGCACAAAAACAACAAGCTTCACAAATAACCCGTCTCTACAGAGGCACCTGTGGCAGCGATGCTTCACCTCTTCACCAGTGCAGTGCAGAAACACGTCAAAGATACTGTTTGACTTCATGTCTCGATGGATGATGTTCTTTGCATGTAGGTAACTAGAAGACAAAAGACATGAAGGGTTATTAGAATGAGAGTATCGATGGCACCAATAATCAATACACCACTGTCAACTGTTTGGGGTCCGTAAGATTGTTTCATGTTTGGAAAGAAGTCTCCTCTGCTCACAGAGGCTGCATTTATTTGATTAAAAATACATCTTTTCTATGTGACCCTATGATAAACTGTAATTTATTGCTGATCAAAGTTGAATTTTACTCCAGTCTTCGCGTGATCCTTCAGTTCAAAAGATTATATACTCTATATATATTTATATGTGACCCTGCAGCACAAAAGCAGTCTTAAGTCGCTGGGGTATATTTGTAGCAATAGCCAACAATATATTGTATGGGTCAAAATTATAGATTTTTCTTTTATGCCAAAAATCATTAGGATATTAAGTAAAGATCATGTTCCATGAAGATATTTTGTAAATGTCCTACCGTAAATATATCAAAACTTAATTTTCGATTAGTAATATGCATTGCTAAGAACTTCATTTGAACAACTTTAAAGATGATTTTCTCAATATTTAGATTTTTTTGCACCCTCAGATTCCAGATTTTCAAATAGTTGTATCTCAGCCAAATGTTGTCCTATCCTAACAAACCATACATCAATGGAAAGATTATTAATTCAGCTTTCAGATGACGCATAAATCTCAATTTCACAAAATTGACACATGACTGGTTTTGTGCTCCAGGGTCGGTCGTAGTGCTGGGCGCTATGACCAAAAATTTATATCACGGTATTTTTCAAAATTATACCGGTTTCACGGTACATGACGGTATTTTTTTTTCATGCATGACCGGGTGTTAACCATATTTTCTACCGATTGAGAGAGGAAATACTGCACAGAACAGACGCCGAGAGAGGTGACACTTCTCCGGGAAAGTCAGACCTCGCGTTCGCGGGACAGCACTGGCGAAATCTTCCAACTGAACCATAGCTAAGCTTTATCCAGAAAAGTCGCTAGGTTTGTCAGTATGAATATTCTATGGAAAAAGCCGCTAAAAGGGTCTGAAAGTTGCTAAATCTAGTGCTAAAGTCGCGCTCGTGTGTGTGAGACGCGGGAGCTGATGGCAGGGGGCGCTGGATATTTGTGACGGTCAATGTGGATATTGTGGATGAGTTCTTCTGTGTCATCACGTTCTATTAGTTCTACAGCTTCAGTTTCGGAACTTTCACACTTAGTAACACATACAGCTGTTCCCTCACCACAGTGCAACAGTGAAAAGGGACTTCTTTCAAACAGTGTCGCGTTCCGAACGTTGTTTAATTAAGCGACATACACCGGTATTGCGGTGTTTTAAAAATTCATATCATAACAAAAATAAACACCGGTATTCGGTATGAACCGGTATACCGCCCAGCACTAGTCAGTCGGTCGGTCGCTCGGACAGACAGATAGTAAAAATAAAATATTTATTTGGAAAAAGTCTTGATAAATTTAATTAGTCCTTTGCTGGATATTATTAATTTATTTCCTTAAAAAAAAAAAACATCTTTTTGACCCCAAACGTCTGAATGGTAGTGTATATTGTCACTGCAATACGTGGTTTTAGCTGGGCTGCGTTTTCATTTACTCTGTGCTGTTTTGTTTGTGGGTTTCGAGGATGATGACAGACGGCTCGTCTGTGTCGTCGTCTAAGTTCACGATCTTCTATCAATTCATTATTTACACCAAATACTGCTAATTCAGTCGATGCACAGCCTTTAACAGTCACAGCTGAGGTAAGGAAGTCGATGCACCTGTTCATTTTCCTGTCCCGAGCATACGAGAGCATCTGGCTGGTTTCATGTTATAATCTGCATTTGGCAAATAACAGCGTTTAGGGCTGCAGAAGGCAGGTTTAGATCGGGGGCAGACACCTGGCTCAGCTGGTTTAGTATGTTTGTCTGTAAACACTCACTCCATGCCCTGCGCCGTCTGTCTGGCGATGTCCATCAGCTGGAGCATCTGGAAGCTGGTCTCCTGCACATGCAGATGTTTGTAGAGGCTGCTTCCTTCACACCACTGCGTCACAATGGCCAAGTTTGCCCTGGTCATGTATCCCATAAACAGAACGATATTGACGTGCCTGGTCTTCCTGTAACAGCGACAGAGTTAGCCAGTGTTTAACACACTCTAGCACTGGAGAACAATGGTGTTTCTCGCAAATCTTCTCTTTGTGGTTTACCTGAGAACAGCCACTTCATTGCGAAAGGCCTGTAGCTGCTCTGGTGTGGGATTGGTGACCTTTAAAATCTTCACAGCAACATCGCCTGAAAATGCAGAGAAACTTTCAATAAAAGCACTTAAACCCACTAAATCAGGAGGATTGTCTACTCAGATTCACATTCTAAGTGGATCCCTATTAACAACATAACAATATTTCAGATTATTATTACTACAGAGACCCGCACATAACATGCAAAATAATAACAGTCCTCAAGGCCATGAGTTAAGAATTCATTCCTACCATTTATTAATTAGCTTCCTCGTTTTAGGACAACTGTGGCCACAAATTAACTAAATTAAAATAAAGTAGTATAATGTGGCCATGACTTGACTAAAACAAGGGAACTAATTAAGTCATGGGAACTAATTCTTAACTTGTGGTCGTGATATAATTTTATTTTTCCCCCTGCATGCCATGCATATATCAATATATAGTGATTTTATTTAATTTTGCTTGAAATACACCCCACAGATATTTTAAATATGACATAACCATCTAGGAATGTTTATTTATTAATAATTCCTACAGTGGTACAGCTAGTATTCAGCAGCTAATAATGGTTTTAAGTCAGATATTTCTATCTTTTGCTGAAGTGTGTCAGTAGGAAATATCAGTTTATATTTGCAAACATTCATTTGGCCATTAATTGTAACCATTAAAACCATTTTTAGCAGCTGAAAACACTAGTGTTTTAATCATTTTGGCCAACACAGAACTTGGTAACAAAGATTAGATTATTCATTACAAAACAGCTTCATAGAGTTAAATACACTCATTTTCACTGGATGTGTTTGATGGCATTGTAAAATAGCCCTTATATGCACTCCAGCACCCCACAGAAGCTGTGCTTTAGCCCTGTTGTTTTATTTGTTTTAATGCGCATTTTGAAGCATGGCATGAGAAAAGATTGACGGAAACGTCACATTTCAAATAAAAATCCCTTAATTCGCAAAAAAGCTCTGACGCTCGCTTGAGGTGGTTTTTAACTGCGAAAAAGAGTCGATGTGAATAATGGGAGATGGAAACCTATTTGCTGAATAAATTCCTCCATGCGCATCAAAAAAGTCATGTGACTTTACACAATGGGACGACAAAACCTCATTCTCATCTCATTCCACAGCATCTGAAATATTGTTAAGGTCATTTATTATATATAAAAATGATTATATTCAGTGGCTTCTCCTACTTTTCTTAGTAATATTCAGTGGCAGTTTACCAGGAAGTGATGATTTTGTTCTCTTTGACTCGTTGGATGGAAACGGTGCTTATTCGCAAATGTTTCAAGTTAGATTCGCATCTCTGGATGGAAACCCAATGGCTAGTGAGAGCACACATCAGCTGCATGCTATTCATCACGATATCACGATGAGAGAGAACTCTTACCGTGCCACTTCCCTTTGTAAACCGTGCCAAAAGACCCAGAGCCGATCCTGGAGAGCAGAAGCACCTCCGTGGCCTCGATCTCCCAGTAATAGCTGGAATCTCTCTTCTCTCTGGGACGCTACAGACCAGAAACAGCAGACAGACGGGTCGTGTAATGTTAGGATCTCGGTATAGTGAAATCCTGCTGATCTAGAACAGCAAGAGACTACTCTGATGATGATCTATTCCTGTGTTTTGATTTGGCTTCTGGTTTTTCACGTGGCACTTACGAGGCGTTTCTCCTGAGTGTTGTTCGAAGGTGCTTTCTCCCTGTGCGCCGGAGCCGGGGTTCTGGAGCAGTCCGTCGGGCTCCCTGCGGAGGAGTGGGATGGGATGTGTGAGAAGAACACACTTCTGCCTTAGCTTTGCTAGGAAATCTGAGGAAGAAGTCTGAAAACCCCCTCACCTGACTCGTCTCGCCCCAAGGCTTCCTATGGAGACAGAGGGAAGCACTATTTTAGCATATGGAAGTTTTGAGAGAAGCTGATGTTAGGAGAGAGCGAGCCCGCGGCGGTCACCTGAAACGCAGCAGTCTCGTGGAGCGTGCTCACCATGTGCACGTTAGGAGTGGAGGTGGACAGCACTTTACGACTGAGAGACACGCCAGCGCACGGCATGGGGCTGATGTAGCTTAAAGCGTTTGGCGTGGAGTATCTGTGATAGGGACTGAGAAGGGTTTGTGCGTCAGTAGGAGTTCAGACCCAGATCTGTCTGAGCATCGTCTTTATAACATAACACTCTGCTGATGTACAGTCAATTATAAAGCGGAGAGTTCCGGTGCTTGATTCTGTGACAACACTACACCTTTGTTTACATTTGTGTGTTGCTCGGCAACCACTTTGTTGGAACCACAACTGTTTCTGAGGAGCTACATTGTTTGGTGGAAGAATACTGTTTATATTAATATCATTACACTTTATTTGCTCCGTTTTATTTTGTGAAACCTTACTACGTATATGGAATAACCATTTTATAAAAGCAATAAGCCCCGTGAAGCCGTGGTTTACAGTGAATTTATAACAGCTAAGGCTCCGCTTCGTATCGTACCTAACAACGCCCCTTAGCTGTTATAAATTCACTGTAAACCACAGCTTCACGGGGATTATTGCTTTAACCAAACATTATTCAGACACCAAATCATTTTAACTATAGTTAATTTCTGTAAGTGAGGATAGCAAAATAAAGTAAACTGTGACATATTATACCCAAAACAGTGGGCTACCAGTAAAATTTGGGACTAAAATTATTTACTTTGAGCTGAGCATGTTTTAAGTGTTTTTCTTTAATTGCTAATGCGAGCTTTTTACACCACAGACTGAACAAAATCAAGCATTGCTTGGTAACTGTTTGAGCTAAATTGGTTTTATCTAATCGTGTGCTTAAATTTAACAGCTGAATTCATTACATACCTTTCTATCAAAGTTATCTGACATCATCAAGATGAATTTGTTCTGACACTCTGTGAGTTCTTGTCATATTTTATTACCATTTTCTAAACTATAGCGAATAAACTGTGATAATGTGAGAAATGTCGAAGGTGTCTGAATGAATTTAGGTTTGACTATTTTTGTATGCCAAAACCCAGAAACAAGTTGCATTTTAGCTCTTCCGGTTACATCGTCCTGAAGTCAATGGGTTTTTGAATTGGTTTTTGGTTTAAAGAACAAAACAAAGTGAGCATCCTAAACTTGTGTTGGTCCCAGAGCTTATTTTCTGCAAAAGTCCTATTGGGTTTTTGGCAAAGGAACCAGTGTAAGGCTAACATAAAGCTGGCCGACACAAACACACCATCTCAGCAGCGCTCTGTAAAACATTATTTCCAGCAAAACGATCACCTGAAACGCTTTAATACAAGGAACTACAAACATAACCCCTAAATACAAGGAAGAAACAGAACGAGGTGGAGTCTTTGGTTTTCAGAGGACTTGTCAAGTGAGTTCAGTGCATGTGAGGTAAACAGAGACAGGCTATATTTACCTGAAGGAGAATTTAGAGTTGTGCATGCGCCGGGATGAGCGAGGAGGCAGCGACGGAGTCCCGTTCTCTCCAGGAGTGGGGAACAGCCTGGAAAACAGACCGCCATACAAGGATCTTAAAGACTGCGTGATACAGCAAACTCTCTCCCGACTACGCAACATCTCATATGTGACCCTGGAGCACAAAACCAGTCTTAAGTGTCAATTTTGTGAAATTGAAAGCTGAATAAATAAGCTTTCCATTGATGTATGGTTTGTTAGGATAGGACAATATTTGGCTGAGATACAACTATTTGAAAATCTGGAATCTGAGGGTGCAAAAAAATCGAAATATTGAGAAAATCATCTTTAAACTTGTTCAAATTAAGTTCTTAGCAATGCATATTACTGATCAAAAATTAAGTTTTGATATATTTACGGTAGGAAATTTACAAAATATCTTCATGGAACATGATCTTTACTTAATATCCTAATGATTTTTGGCATAAACGGCTATTGCTACAAATATACCCCAGCGACTTAAGACTGCTTTTGTGCTCCAGGGTGTAGGGTATCAGACCGAATCAGACAATTTAAGAGTTGATCAAGAACATAGTTGAAACACGAGGAGCCGAATTCCACAGAGGCCCAAGACACAGGATGTTCGTAAATCAGATCCTTGCGCCACAAGCCTGAACCAACTAGCAGCTTTGAGTAGCTCACAGCATTTAAACAAAAGAACACTTATTGACAATTCCAAGGAGATTGTCAATTTTGGGGCAAGTAATCAAGATTAATGCTCAAAGAAATGCACAGCATGACCATCACATGTAAACCAGTGACGATCACGAGCTCTTTGGATTGACTTCCCCCACCTCGACGACAAAGAACAGACTGAGATTCCTTACAGACCTTTTAACCTCTGGTCTTCACAGAACATGTCCTCATCCACAGAATGGCACAGAAACTGCCTTTCCATGCACCTAAATGACACTAAAAGGACTTGTGAGCAACTAATCATTTCTATGCATAACTCCATATCATGTATGTAACACACACATCAGACTATCAGGTCTTAATCATTTATTGTGTATGTATTTTGAATA
>NW_015555948.1:55315-62306 GCF_001515605.1 Sinocyclocheilus anshuiensis | reverse complement strand
GTCTCAGTGATCAGCCGTAAAACAGTGATTCTGTCCAAATTCCCTTTAAAATCTTAAATGATTCCCTTTGAGCTAAATTGACCTGTTTCCCTTACAAGGGTCACAATTGAGATGGACTAACAAGGGAGTTTCATTGGTATGCAATCTTAGAAAACATTACGTTTGTATATTTTTTGTGATGAATTCCCAAAGCACGAGCAGCAGAAGAATGCACCTTTGTGTCGTGACTCACCTGATTTTCACTGATAGACATCTACAAAGCTCACAGTGTGAGGGCCTCTATGCAAACTCTTTCTGTGCATCAAGAGACTTCTCTTGAACTACATCTACATGTCTATCTTTTCAACAGAGGGGGAAAAATCCTGTTCGATATGAAAATGCGATGAAACTCATATCACACCGAGTCAGCAATTTAAGCATGGCTCCTATGCCTTTTCCAGGCCCAGAAATCAATGTTTAGCATTAAAGTCCTGATATTTGTGCGCCAGCGGCCCTGTGTAGATGACAGCTTGCTCGCTCTTGAGCGTGATAAGGTTGATAAACACTCACAGGAGCTGGCGGATGTTGCTCCAGTCCACACACATCGTGGGCACTTTGGTGCTGCAGTGCTCGTGAAACTTGTAGCCGCACGTCTGACATCTGAAGCCGTGCAAAAGAAACTTCTGACAGATGTCACAAAAGGCCAACTTCAAGAACGTTTTCTGTACCTGTGAAGGGGACGGTGGTTAGAGAAGTAGTGAAGACAGCCGGAGCTCAGTTTGAACACATTATGGGAACTCACAAAATTGTGCGTAGTCAGGGGTACGTGATCTAAGACTTCCACCAGCAGCTCCTCTCCGACCAGCGAGCTAGAGTCAGTGCTCCAATCCATATGCAACTTCTTACTGAACACAAAGAATAGTGTGTTTTCATGAAATGAGCATTGAACTGACTATCAGGGCCGAGATTCAACCAACTGGCACTGGATTATTACAGCTGTTAAACACAAAATAACAATTTTCATAAGTACTCACGCTGTGAGTCGTATATGGGTCAAAGACGAAAAAGGGTTTAAGCATAAAAACAGTAAGTGTAATACTGCTTTAAATTGTTGTTGTTATACAGAGTCAATAGAGAACAGAGTCTTTTTCTGTTCATCAGTGGTAAAAATACCAAATTAATTTGGCTTCAATACAAGTTTTGTTGGCACTGCATGTTGATAGCTGTGTGCAAACAGCGAAGAAAAAGCGATAAACATTGCTGTCAATTATATCACAGTTAGTGTTCAGACTGCAAGATCACAACACGCTTTTCTTCTTCTTCTTTTTGTTTTCTCATATGCCAAGAATAGTGTGTTTTCATGAAATGAGCATTGAACTGACTATCAGGGCCGAGATTCAACCAACTGGCACTGGATTATTACAGCTGTTAAACACAAAATAACAATTTTCATAAGTACTCACGCTGTGAGTCGTATATGGGTCAAAGACGAAAAAGGGTTTAAGCATAAAAACAGTAAGTGTAATACTGCTTTAAATTGTTGTTGTTATACAGAGTCAATAGAGAACAGAGTCTTTTTCTGTTCATCAGTGGTAAAAATACCAAATTAATTTGGCTTCAATACAAGTTTTGTTGGCACTGCATGTTGATAGCTGTGTGCAAACAGCGAAGAAAAGGCGATAAACATCGCTGTCAATTATATCACAGTTAGTGTTCAGACTGCAAGATCACAACACGCTTTTCTTCTTCTTCTGTTTTCTCATATGCCACGACTTACAATGAATGTTCTCGATGGAGCTTGAAAACCGCGCAGCATTCTGGCTGAAGCCCTCGGACCTTCAGGGCTTTGATGAGGCAGTTGCGCAGCGTCATACCCGCTCGCACATTCACCTAGCAACACACAATTTCAATATCTCATCACTTAAAATGAGAATAAGCCATGGACAAGCATGTTAAGGTTGTGTAGATGAGGACACGATTATAAAAGGAATATTTCAGGCTGCATCTTTAGTGTAATATCAACTAGCAAGGTTTTCAAACATCAAAACAATTAAGTGTAATAACAGCTTTGACTTGTTGTTTTCAGAAAGTGAGAAAGCGTACCGTTTAATTAAATAGTTTATTCTGTGCAAAAAATAAATATCATACTTTTTTACCATCATTTACAGAAAACAGCCACTAAAATGTCATTCAGTGTAACAATCTTGTCAGGCATATTTACCACAACAATCGGTTTATGACTTATTAAAAGACTCATTTTACCCCAAACACTACTTACTTGTAATTTTACATTTATAAACATGATCCCATTTTGGCCATTTCTCAGCAAGAATTTTTAACTTTAACTTAAAATGCAATCAAATTTAGTATGCTCACTTATTCTTTTATATATTTTAATATGTACAGGTCAGAGTATGCATGTTGTTTTAGTTTTTATATAAATAAGTGTTACACTGAATGACAATGGTACATTATTTCACCCACATTTTGACATTTTATTCTCCCAAAACGTATTTGAAACCTTAAAGGTAGACACTTTAGTATGCTTTCTGTGCATATAAAATTACTTTTGATGCAGACATTTAAATGTCTTTGACCCTTGTATAAAGCAACTGCTTACAAAGGTGCAGCCGGATAATATCCCGCTCATCATATTGTGTCAAACATTCACTAAAAGTGTTTGATTATTTTCTTCTTACCACAGTCCGCTGCTTGTTGGGCAGGTAGACGCGGATCGTGCTGCTAGTTTTCGGGTCTGGGATTCTGCCGTCGGATAATCTCCGGTACGGGAAGTTCTTGAGAATGGTGGGAGACATGCAGGAATCTTCAAACACAGAGTCTTTGCATCCAAACCCATGACTGATGTTTTTCCAGGACCCTTGAAGATGCTCCATCACGGCGGGCAGCAGACTTCTGCAATCTAGCATGAGAACAGAACTAATACAAATGACCCGACCCACCTCACAAACACACAAAACAATGGTCCTTAACACAGACATGAGAATTTCAGTCTCCGTCCATCAGGATGAGTTTGTTTCTTCATCGGGTTTGTAGAAATGTAGCATTATAACAACAATAATAATATTATTCTGATCTGATGAAGTGTCCAGCAGGCCACACGTTTGTTGTTGCATGAAACATCATCACGTCAGATGGTGACAGACACCTCATCAGCAGCTGTTAGAGCAGCGTCTGGAAGCAAGCCATCACAGTATAATGCTCTCTGTCTCTGCTGTAATTCAGTAACTCATGTCCAGCTCATGCTATCACACAGCCAAGACTGCGGTGTTTTGCATGAGCCACTGATATGCCCCTGTTCTCGCTCAGAGAGTAACTGTGTAACTGTGCTCTGTCCACCTGACATCAGAAACCTGTGGAGCAGGTCTGAGCAGCTCTCGCAGACAGACACTCGCTGCAGATCTGTGTGAGAAACTCCAGTTATTCTGCAGTAAAACATTCCTGACACACTGTAACTCATGCACAGCCCTAATATCTCTCTCTGCTGCATGCATATATGGCGAGCAATGGGTCTGAAAGAATGATTCTAAAATGCAATATTCTTATATTCTAAAAGGTCTGCATCTGAAAGTATGATGAGAATCCAGCAGCACAATTAAAGCCATTAGACGATCAGATAAAGCACAATAATAACACCAGCCTTGTCTGCAGATTTAGCATTTGTACAGTAAATGCAGAAGAGTACAGACGGGTTTTGATGAAACCGGCTTACGTTAATCAATCAGCAGACTGAGAAAATAAACCAAGATACCAAAGTCATCGTGTGTTTTAAAAATACACTTAAAGCTGTGTCCTTTAGTAACTTAATCAGTTTGGTAACCGCACACGCAGCAACTATACGCCAACACAAAGAACCGTGTTTACAAACACTGCACACAGACCATTCGACTCGAAGGATTGCGATCAGATCAGATCAGCTGCGAGGAGAGAGCACAGGAGCTAGAAGACAGCGCTTTGCTCACCAGAGAGAGCTGCTGAGCTCTTGATCCGCCATGATTATCGCTGCAAGGGGAAGCGTGACGTTACAGTGACGTCATCGCCGTCATCGTTGCAGCGCGCGACAAACTAACGCTAGGATTCTGAAAAAAGCAAAACGGTCTCTCTACAATTAGAACTGGACAATATTTACATTAAGAACGCTGAAGGTGCATATATACGTTCTAGAGCTAAATGGATAGAAGAGGGTGAAAAAAGTACTTCTTACTTTTGCAGATTAGAAAAAAAGACGACAATCGAGTAACTCCGTCCTTTCACTGATGATTAATGGTGCTGAATGCACAGATCCGACTCTAATAAGAAAATCGATCAATTCTACAGTGACTTGTATTCTTCCAACTTCTCCCCAGTAGAGTGTAATGATTTCTTTGATAATATAATACCTTTTATTCCCCACATTGACAATGATTGGAGAGATTGTTGTGATGCTGACTTGCATATAAGTTAAGCAAATCTCCTGGCCCCGATGGCCTCGCAGCTAATGTTTACAAATTCTTTTGGAATGATATCAGACTATTATTATTTAATGCTTTTGTTGAATCCATGGAAGACGGCTCTTTTGGCCCCACCATGACTCAGGGTCTGATTACATTAATCCCTAAACCAGATAAAGATAGGAGATATATGGATAATTTTCGTCCAATCACATTGCTTAATAATGATTATAACAGTTTCACACATATATATGTTAATAGATTAAAAATGGGAATTAATAATTTAATTAACGAATCACAATCAGGCTTTCTTAAAGGAAGATCTATTCATAATAATATAAGGTTAGTGATGGATTTGGTGGAGTACAGTCACTTGATAGAGGATGATGGATTCATTTTATTTTTAGATTTCAAAAAGGCCTTTGATATGATAGAGCACGCTTTTCTTTTTAGATCTTTAGAACTTTTCAATTTTGGTGAGCAGTTTATTAGTGTTATAAAAATGATTTACAGAGGCATGAATAATTCTGTTTCTCTCCCGTTTGCTACTACACAAAGATTTCAGATTGGCCGTGGAATAAGGCAGGGATGCCCACTGTCCCCTCTTTTATTTATTTTAGCTGTAGATATGCTGTCCACTTTGGTTAGTCATGATTCATCTGTGAAGAAATTAAATGTATTTGGGAAAACCTTAACAATCAGTCAGCTAGCAGATGATACGACATTATTTTTACAAAACAGAGCAAATTCCTCTGGCTATCTCTCTAATCAATTCCTTTTGTAAAGCTTCAGGCCTTCAATTAAATCTAAACAAATGTGACTTTGATTTACCCAAACTTCCAGTGAAGCTAGCAGCATTCCACCAACAAGTCTTATTATGCTGGAACTTGGCATACACACACAATTTTACACCCCACAATACTCCTATATGGAATAACAAATATATTCTTCACAGAAACAAATCCGTTTTATGAGGACTGGGTAAATAGAAATATTTGGTCAGTGTTGGATCTAATGGATGACACTGGTAATATGTTAAATTACAATGCATTTACTTTAAAACACGGATTTGCCTGTCATCCAAAGCAATTCTCTACTGTTATTAATGCAATACCCTCAGGTGTAAAAATGTTAATGAGATGTTCTCTTTCCTACTCAACAATTACTGCAGTCCTTCCTTTATTATATGTTGCTGATATTGAGGTAGAAAACAAACTCTGCACTAACAAATATATAAGACAATATATCATCCAGTCGTGCTACCCTTGTCAAATATTAAGAAATAAATTAGATCATACATTTGATAAAAACACTGTTAAATATTTCAGAACAGCTTATCTACAATTTCCTATTCTCCCCAAGGTAAAAGAAATGCAATTTAAAATATTAAATGAGATATATCCCTCCAATAAATTTCTACATTCAAAATTTAATGTTGAAAATGAGCCCTGTTATTTATGCAAATATGTAGTTGAAGATACAGAACATGTATTTTTTACATGTAGTTTGCGGCAGTCTTTTTGGAAAGCATTGCAGGACTGGATGGTGGAGAAGGGTGTGGCTGCTGATGGTTTCACTCTAACCTTACAAGATGTAATGTATGGAATAACCAAAGAGTGCTCTGTTTTGTACGATTTGATTAATGAAGATACTTTAAATCCCCTCCTTTGTTTATTGTATTTAAAATTGATCTAAAATACTTCTCATATGCCCTTAGTAAAATGAAAAATCCAAAAGCAGTAACACTACTTAATTTGTTTGTATTATATAATTTGTTGTAATTATGTATTTTTTATTTAATTTATTTTTATTTTATATTTGATGTTTTTTGGAATGTTTTCTTATATGATTTGTCTGGAGCTTATTATGATTCTATTGTGTTGAGCCTTCCATACCAGAATGTTTTTTGTATACTAATTAATGCCAGTTTGTTGTATTCAGATTTTGTACTTAATGAAAAAAAAAAAAACTAACTAACGCTAGTCAACAGTCGCGTGATATGGCAAGCCCTGTTTACATTTAATAGCTCAAGGTTTGGACTCGTCTGGGGGCCTATTACAGTATAACTGCGTTCCAAATGACACAATATATACACTACGTTATATACTCAACCATGTAGTGTATGAATTTTATAAGGTTATTTTGTCATTAATAATCAGAGTCTGATAGCCCCTCCCCCTTCGCGACGTAATTAAAGCTGTGACAGTTGAGTGCATGAAGTGTCCAACATTCCACACGTCATAAGCTCAGTTATTTAAGTGCATCATCCGGGTATTTAAAGTGCACTTTTTCTTTTTGGAATTTTCAGTGTGAACGCACTACTCACACTATTTATACTACAGAACGTCATAGAATAGTGCAGAAGTATACGCGATTTGGGACGCACCTAATGTTTTTTTTCTATATGTTAAATTAGGATTTTTCGCAAATTCGTATTACAGAAGCAAATCTTGACTTGAGGGTTTTTTTGGGATTGGGATTCTTATCCTATCTTACAATATCGTATCTTATCTCTAGTTAGGAAATCTTAAAGGGGTCATATGATGTTGCTAAAAAGAACAGTA
>NW_015555948.1:52676-55139 GCF_001515605.1 Sinocyclocheilus anshuiensis | reverse complement strand
CTTTATGCACCAAGAGCTTGTAACACTCCAAAGAGAAAGGAAAAATTGAAATCGCATCATATGACCCCTTTAAATTGCGTCATCAAGTTCAACAATCCACTCTAGGGTCTGTTACCAAACAAAATGGACCCTTTTCACAAGACTGATGACGCGCTTAACGGTCATCAGCATCGTAAATCCTCGAAAGTTTTTTAGATTTTAATTTTTAAAAAGTTGTATGTGCATTTATAACACTATATTGTGTATTATATCACCTTTGCATCAAATTACAAAAAAAAGCTAGTTAACGCTAATGTGCTGGTGTTTCTAATGCAGCGTCTCTGGGAGGGACAGCAAATTTGACCTCGTTCTCTCTTCTGACTGCCGTCATCAGTCTCTCTCAGTTATTTTCCTTTTTTAAAGTCATGAAAACACTATCGTGGAGTTTTTCTTTTGCTATTTGAGCAAATGAGAATGCAAAAAGTCAGGCCCGGATCACCATCATAACTGTTCAGTTTTGACCTGGACTTCTATTAGATGACCTGTACAAACCCACATAATACCTTTATACACATGTTTTGTTTTTTTATTCTGTCACAATGTCATAGAAGACTAAAAAGAAAAAAAAAAGATTACATTTAAAAGGAGGGCATAACATGAACAAAGGTTACTTCCACAGCCATCAATACTGCCACTCTTAGCATTTTTGAGTTCTTGAAGAATCAGATTATAATTAATTACACAGCTCATGTTAAAATGAGTTTATTGTGTGCTATATCTACCTTACAGTTACTCACCTGAATCAAGAAGTGCTGGTGAAACCCATCCATGCAGATTATCTTCTCATATCCAACCAAAAGCTCTGTTTGATGCTCTCTTCACCCCATTCTCAGCTCATCCACAGCAGGGAACAGCCAAACAATCTGAGCCTTTTCTCCTATAATACAAATCCAGCACATCACTTCTGCTCACCAATGAGCCCAGTGTGCTATCGAGCTGCGGCTCAGTGTCTAATGGAGGCTCTCTGTGAATATATCTCAGAGCTTCTCAAATGCACTCTGCTCTCACAGAGATGGAGGCGGGGAGAACAGCATCTGACAGCAGCAGGCTACAGACAAAACATGAGGTCACAGCAGAAACTGGGCTGAACGTCTGTATGTTTGATCACTTATATTCGAGACACAAGCACGAGTTTGTTTCATATCATGCTCTTTATCAATTTAAGAAAAGCTATTGCTATGAAATGTTTTTTGAAGTATTTTTTGTTGACAAGCATGGAGACTGCACAAACAGGGCTGTAAAGCTCCAGATATGCAAACCACCTTAACACTAAGAGATGACCACAGCTCTGAACATATTGATTCTGGAATGGTCTGCTCCATCAGTAAACCGCCTCTGCTATAAAAGCCTTCAGGACAGCAGTACATCTCTCTCTTGCACACACACTCACTCACTCACTCACACACGCACGCACACACACACAGACGCACGCACACACACACAGACGCACGCACACACACGCACACAGACGCACGCACACACACGCACACAGACGCACGCACACACACGCACACAGACGCACGCACACACACGCACACAGACGCACGCACACACACGCACACAGACGCACGCACACACACGCACACAGACGCACGCACACACACGCACACAGACGCACGCACACACACGCACACAGACGCACGCACACACACGCACACAGACGCACGCACACACACGCACACAGACGCACGCACACACACGCACACAGACGCACGCACACACACGCACACAGACGCACGCACACACACGCACACAGACGCACGCACACACACGCACACAGACGCACGCACACACACGCACACAGACGCACGCACACACACGCACACAGACGCACGCACACACACGCACACAGACGCACGCACACACACGCACACAGACGCACGCACACACACGCACACAGACGCACGCACACACACGCACACAGACGCACGCACACACACGCACACAGACGCACGCACACACACACACACACATCCCCAGACTCCTTCATCCTCTGGTCTCTCCTGATAGGTGCATTGCTATAAAATACAAATGTGATGAGTTGTAAAGACATGCAAACAGAATAATCTATTTGCCATTGGAAACAACCAGAAATAAAAAGAAAACTAATAAGAGGAAAAAATCATGTACATGTATTCAGACCTGTTAAGATGTAAGAATATTTCTGACTTTTAGTTTCTGCTGGCTGGCTCTCTTAGTTTGTGGCAGGCTGTTACATATTTAGCTGCTGTTGTGATCAAACTGGAGTTTTCTCCCAATATATGTCTTCATTGTTCTGGATTTGGAACAGCCATAAACTTGAGTGCTATTTACTGAAATGTTGTGATGGTGATCGAGTTCTTCAGCTCTGTGAGAGCTCTGTCTGTGCCTCCTCTCTAGTGAACCCTGTCTGTATTAGGTTATGTTTCCTCACTTTACACTCTT
>NW_015555948.1:50615-52371 GCF_001515605.1 Sinocyclocheilus anshuiensis | reverse complement strand
CTTTCACGCAGCTCAGGAACTCTGCTCAGGCCCACGGTGAGTTCAGTCGACTGCCTCGTCATGAAGGCCTATCATTTGCACGTGTTTTTAAAGAGGTCATGAACTGCCTCTGTTTATTATTTTGTACTCTTCTCTGAGGTCCACTTATACCACTTGATTTTTACATCAAAACGCATCATAATTTAGAGGTAGTAGTCTATTTTCTGTGCTGTTTTGACCCCCTCATCAGAACGCTCTGTTTAAACAGGCGTGGAGGATTGTAGACGCCCAATAGCTGTGTATGTTTGACAGCCTACATTCCTCACAGATGGACGCTGCTGTGATTTAGGTTCTAAACGCACAAATAACTCAGTATATATCAAATGATCTGTTTAACAGACAAAGCAATAGTGATCACGTAATGAAAACAGTTACTCACACTTGTGGTGCGTCATCTTGTGCTTGAACAGACAAATACATCAAAAACGTTATGTCTTAAGTAAACGTAAACAGCTGAGAAAGAAATAGGATGTGTATCATTGTATTGGATCCATGCACTGTGTCTTAAAGTGACTGCAGCAGCTGCACTCTGTGTCCTTATTAATGTTAAACCAAGAAAAACAGAAGAGAAAATCACTCACTTCTCATGAATACTTTTGTAGTTTTTAACATTCATCTATATTTAATATATACAGTGAAGACTGTGCGATGCTATTGTACATTTATTTGGTTTCTGTGCCTGAACACTTACAAACTTAAATTAAATTAAATTGCATCTTTGTTCTATTTATTTATTTCTGCTATTTACAGGATTTCAAACAGGGACCATGGTACAACCTGCACTGAGTATCTATCTATCTATCCATCAGTCTGTATAATATATACATACATTCTCTCTCTCTCTCTCTCAGAAGCGTCACACAGCTGTCTGTCGGTCTCGCTGGCAGAGCATCCGCTCTATGGACGTGCGCTCCAGCATCCGGGGACCTGGGCTAGTTGAGGGAGGGATCCAGCACTGGGTTTCCAAAATCCAAGTGGTGTAGGCTAATATCTTCTGTACTCTGTAGTTCTGTATTTAGGCCTATATACAGCTGTGTGTTAGCTTAGGTCTACAGTTTAACTGAGATTATTTAATAACTACAGAGCTCCGAATATAATTTGAATTAACAATTCGTTTCTACGACGTCAGCAGGTTTTATTATTTTTTTAATTAATTTATTATTTATTAATTTTAAGCAATAATGATTTTAATAAGTAATTACGAAATATAATAATTCGTTCCACGATTTAGGCCTACTGAAACTAGGGAACGAACGAATGAATTCGTGGCAGCTAAGCCTAAACAAAAGAACGAATACTTAATTCGTGGCCATAATTTAGACTAAACGAAAAAATTTATTCTTAATTCGTGGCCATAATGTAGTCCTAGCATAAAAGAGAACTGGCCTATTCTAAATTCGTAAATTCATTTATTATGGTATGTAACTAGCTCACCTTTTGCGGCACCATGTTTGCGTAGCACATCCTCGTGCTTTCTGGCAATGTGCCGCTTCAGATTCCAATATGAATCTTTACTAACTTTAACAGTCTCCCCGCACTCCCTCTCAGTTTCTTCTCCCTGCTCATTCTTAACTTTGATTTTTACTTTACATTTATGTATAAGGCTTGCAACTTCGTTGAAACAATATCTGAACTCCATAACTACTCTACTATTCTCGATCTCTACAGATTCTCGATCTCGAACAAGCAAATCACCAAACGGCATTCTGGGTTGAGC
>NW_015555948.1:46195-49853 GCF_001515605.1 Sinocyclocheilus anshuiensis | reverse complement strand
ACCCCCCCCGCCATAAAACATGAAGAAGAAGAAGAAGAAGAAGAAGAAGAAGAAGAGTAATGTTCGCGCCGCGCTGTCAGCTCGGTGGCGCTAGTAAACACGTCCTCTCTGCGCCGTCGAGTCGGTCGCGAACACTTTAATACTGCGCTGTTTCGTCCCACATTTGGGTTGTTTGGCTTCCCATCTTAGTCTATGCTGCAGATGCTGGAGCGCTCAGTGTGTGTGTAGCTCATAGCTGTGTGTTTACACGGCCAGCCTGTGCTCAGTACACGCGTCTGATTCGCATTCGCTTTGTTGTGGCGTCGTTGGCGCGTTCCCAGCTTTCCCGTCGAATCCGGGTTTAATCATCCGCAGCAACGAGAACCATACACAGCGATGCGGGGGGGGGGGCGTTGTCATGTTTAAGTAGATTACACCACGTGTTTTAACTGCAGCTGCGTTAGCTGTCAGTCCAGTTCGCGAATGATTCGTTTTCTGAGTCGAATCTTTTCAAGGAATCGGTTGAATCGAGCGGTTCTCGAACCAAGAGCTCAGAACCGTCTCTCACAAGTCAGAGAAAGTTACTGGCCGCAATGTTAACCACTAAAACTTGTGTTCAAGACTTTTATTAACATACCTGTACCATGAAACGAGCTGTTTTGGAAATGGCATTTTATTGAAAACTGCAAAAACTTTTATTTTTTATCAATGCAAATTAATTTAAGTGTCATTTAAAGCAAATGCTAATCATATGCACTTAAACTGGTTTATCAACTGCTTCACAAAGTAGTTTTGTACAGTGTGTAGGTCATACAAGACTTACAGTACACATGGATATTTATTAAAAGGTGAAGAACCACCATCATGTCTTACTTGCCAAACCAAAATGACTATGAAGCTGTTTTTAATGTAAATAGACACTGTTTTCATTCAGAGGTGTGTTTAACCGATTTGTTTAAAAATGTATCAGCTGAATGTATTTTAGAGTTTCTGGCTAGTGTAGATCTGAAATGACTTTTATAGCGTTTTGTTAAGTGTGTACCTTGTGTAATCTGTTTTGAGATTGCCATGAAAACAGCCGTGATGCTGGCGTGGCGTTAAAAAGTGAATGCATAAATAAATCAGCTGGTCTACAACTGTTGAGCAAAATGTGCTCGGCTAGTTGTGTGCTGGTTCCTTTAATGACTTGACTTGGAAGTTTCTTTTATTTTTGAGCACCACCTCCTGGGTTTGTGTTCGTTGAATATCTGACATAACTCTGGTGTCAAGACTGCAGCTTCATTCAAAGCATACAGCGGTTTATTTGCATGAAGTGTAATGTTCTCTCTCTCAGTCGGAGGCTATGAGCAGCAGCGAGTGCTTCGGTTGCGGCCGCACGGGCCACTGGATCAAGAACTGCCCAAACGCAGGCCGCGGCCGTGGAAAGGGTCGTGGCCGAGGGAAAGGTACGAGCCGCTCGCTGCGCTGTTAAAGCAGGCGTCTGCTGAGCGGATCGGCTGAATAATGTGTGTCTCTGCTCACGCTAGATCTGTTCTGCTATCGCTGTGGAGAGCCAGGCCACGTGGCGAGGGACTGTGAGAGGACCGAGGATGGTGAGGACGTGAAATCTGTAAAAACATTTGTGTTACGTGCTGTGATTGTAAACATTTCTCACATCAGAGAGTCTGTCCATCACTCAGGACACGGAGAAAACACTGTTCAGTCAGCTAGTCAACTTCACCATTACAGTTCACACACTGAGTTAAACAAACACTGGCTGGCTCATTTTAAATGGTTCAACTGTGTGGAAAAAATAAAAATTACTGTCTAAACTCTTTTTAGTCAGCAATTCATAGTAAATTTCAGGAATTACAAAGATATGGCAAGTAATGCATTAAATTAAACATTCAGTAGAAATACTGAAATAGTGTTTACTCGTGAGATGTGCTCCAGTGTTCAGTTTTATTTACAACTCTAGGTTTTTAAAGTTTGAATGCTGACAAAAGAGTAAAATTGCATTTTAAATATGTAAGGTAGAGTATTCACATCCAGTTAGCATTGGGTTAGTTGATGTGGTGCACTCCTAAAAAAACATTATTATGCTGTAAAAAAAAAGATTTTTCAAAGTAAATAAAGTAGATTAGTGTGGTGTTTTCCAAGAAAATACAATTTTAGACTTTTTTTTTTACTTCAAAATTTCATGTTTAATTCAATGTGCTACTTGCTGATTGTAATTTGTGTGATTTATAAACAATTTCTTTCAAGTAGTTTATACACTATTTTCCCACATAAAAAAAAAGTTCACACTGTTGAAAAACTTCAGAATTTCCCTTTTAATTCAATATTACTAGCCGTTTCTCTTGAACTCTAATAGAAATGTCTGACGCAAAATTTCCCACAACAATCTTTTCCCCCCATGTGCATGTAAAAGATAAAGAGGATAAAAAATTACTTCACTATATTACAAATAAATCCTAGTCTAATCATGACAAACTGTATGTCATTATATAAGACTCCTATATATTTTACCAAATCTACATCATAACAGGAGTTCTGACCTGTCACAAAAAGTCTTTCTTCGTTCCTTTAATCACGCTTTAGAAATCATCATAAATTATATATCAATTGAAAGCTTAAAATCTAAAAATTCATCTTTTGAAAACCTTTTTAAAATCAGACATTGCATTATGATGGAAATGGTACATCAAAATCATATTACGAAATGTTTCCGTTCATGAATTATACCAATTTAAGTTTGGATGGTGCACTTTCACATCTGTGTTCAATGGGGCGACAGCTAAAGTGTTTTAGGAAAGGGATAAGGGTGACCAGCCACCGCAGTCAGCTAGTCAACTTCACCATTACACTATTTGGTTAAGGTTAAATTGTTCAACAGTGTGAAAAATAACTTCAAAATAGGTGCATGAACTGTTTTTAGTCCGCAGTTCATTGAGTTAAACATGCAATTTTGAAGTAGAAATACTGAAATAGTATTTTCTTGTGGAATGTGCTCCAATATTCAGCTTTATTTATGTTGATAAAAGAGTAAAATTCAGTTTTACTCCATGCGCCTTGGTAAAGTATACACATCTATTTAGCATTCGGTTAGTGGATGTGGAGCATTTTTAAAAATCATCATTATGAAGTAAAAAAGATCTTTCAAAGTAAATAAAATAGATTATTGTGGTGTTTTACTAGAAAACAAAAGAGAGAAGGGTGAACACTCCTGCTTTGTCAGCAAGTGTTGTAGGGATGGGCGATGTCTGATCGTTTGTGATATACCGGTAATAACTCTCCACGATAAGAACTAGTCTTCCCGCGATAATAACGATAAAGTCTAGTTGTTGACATTTCTGTGTGTGACTGTGCGGAGCGACATGGTGGAAGGCAGACGTGAAATTGATAGGAGTTTATCGCTAAACGAAGAGCTCCTTCTACTGGAGCTGGTTTGGTCAGGATTGAACAGTGCACAAAACAATCCGTCTGAATAAATGTACTACAGTAGGGTGACCATACGTGCCATTTTCCCAGGACGCGTCCTGGCCAGGATTTCTAAATTGCCTAAAATATCTAGGTTTTGGCTTTGTTTGTGTGTGCAGACCGATCGGTGTATGACATCAAAATACCATACAGACGGTTCCTTATGCTTTCAAAATGCTATCGAGGTATTTTGATGTCATACACCGATCGGTCTGCACAC
>NW_015555948.1:39129-46152 GCF_001515605.1 Sinocyclocheilus anshuiensis | reverse complement strand
TAAGTGTGTACCTTGTGTAATCTGTTTTGAGATTGCCATGAAAACAGCCGTGATGCTGGCGTGGCGTTAAAAAGTGAATGCATAAATAAATCAGCTGGTCTACAACTGTTGAGCAAAATGTGCTCGGCTAGTTGTGTGCTGGTTCCTTTAATGACTTGACTTGGAAGTTTCTTTTATTTTTGAGCACCACCTCCTGGGTTTGTGTTCGTTGAATATCTGACATAACTCTGGTGTCAAGACTGCAGCTTCATTCAAAGCATACAGCGGTTTATTTGCATGAAGTGTAATGTTCTCTCTCTCAGTCGGAGGCTATGAGCAGCAGCGAGTGCTTCGGTTGCGGCCGCACGGGCCACTGGATCAAGAACTGCCCAAACGCAGGCCGCGGCCGTGGAAAGGGTCGTGGCCGAGGGAAAGGTACGAGCCGCTCGCTGCGCTGTTAAAGCAGGCGTCTGCTGAGCGGATCGGCTGAATAATGTGTGTCTCTGCTCACGCTAGATCTGTTCTGCTATCGCTGTGGAGAGCCAGGCCACGTGGCGAGGGACTGTGAGAGGACCGAGGATGGTGAGGACGTGAAATCTGTAAAAACATTTGTGTTACGTGCTGTGATTGTAAACATTTCTCACATCAGAGAGTCTGTCCATCACTCAGGACACGGAGAAAACACTGTTCAGTCAGCTAGTCAACTTCACCATTACAGTTCACACACTGAGTTAAACAAACACTGGCTGGCTCATTTTAAATGGTTCAACTGTGTGGAAAAAATAAAAATTACTGTCTAAACTCTTTTTAGTCAGCAATTCATAGTAAATTTCAGGAATTACAAAGATATGGCAAGTAATGCATTAAATTAAACATTCAGTAGAAATACTGAAATAGCGTTTACTCGTGAGATGTGCTCCAGTGTTCAGTTTTATTTACAACTCTAGGTTTTTAAAGTTTGAATGCTGACAAAAGAGTAAAATTGCATTTTAAATATGTAAGGTAGAGTATTCACATCCAGTTAGCATTGGGTTAGTTGATGTGGTGCACTCCTAAAAAAACATTATTATGCTGTAAAAAAAAAGATTTTTCAAAGTAAATAAAGTAGATTAGTGTGGTGTTTTCCAAGAAAATACAATTTTAGACTTTTTTTTTACTTCAAAATTTCATGTTTAATTCAATGTGCTACTTGCTGATTGTAATTTGTGTGATTTATAAACAATTTCTTTCAAGTAGTTTATACACTATTTTCCCACATAAAAAAAAAGTTCACACTGTTGAAAAACTTCAGAATTTCCCTTTTAATTCAATATTACTAGCCGTTTCTCTTGAACTCTAATAGAAATGTCTGACGCAAAATTTCCCACAACAATCTTTTCCCCCCATGTGCATGTAAAAGATAAAGAGGATAAAAAATTACTTCACTATATTACAAATAAATCCTAGTCTAATCATGACAAACTGTATGTCATTATATAAGACTCCTATATATTTTACCAAATCTACATCATAACAGGAGTTCTGACCTGTCACAAAAAGTCTTTCTTCGTTCCTTTAATCACGCTTTAGAAATCATCATAAATTATATATCAATTGAAAGCTTAAAATCTAAAAATTCATCTTTTGAAAACCTTTTTAAAATCAGACATTGCATTATGATGGAAATGGTACATCAAAATCATATTACGAAATGTTTCCGTTCATGAATTATACCAATTTAAGTTTGGATGGTGCACTTTCACATCTGTGTTCAATGGGGCGACAGCTAAAGTGTTTTAGGAAAGGGATAAGGGTGACCAGCCACCGCAGTCAGCTAGTCAACTTCACCATTACACTATTTGGTTAAGGTTAAATTGTTCAACAGTGTGAAAAATAACTTCAAAATAGGTGCATGAACTGTTTTTAGTCCGCAGTTCATTGAGTTAAACATGCAATTTTGAAGTAGAAATACTGAAATAGTATTTTCTTGTGGAATGTGCTCCAATATTCAGCTTTATTTATGTTGATAAAAGAGTAAAATTCAGTTTTACTCCATGCGCCTTGGTAAAGTATACACATCTATTTAGCATTCGGTTAGTGGATGTGGAGCATTTTTAAAAATCATCATTATGAAGTAAAAAAGATCTTTCAAAGTAAATAAAATAGATTATTGTGGTGTTTTACTAGAAAACAAAAGAGAGAAGGGTGAACACTCCTGCTTTGTCAGCAAGTGTTGTAGGGATGGGCGATGTCTGATCGTTTGTGATATACCGGTAATAACTCTCCACGATAAGAACTAGTCTTCCCGCGATAATAACGATAAAGTCTAGTTGTTGACATTTCTGTGTGTGACTGTGCGGAGCGACATGGTGGAAGGCAGACGTGAAATTGATAGGAGTTTATCGCTAAACGAAGAGCTCCTTCTACTGGAGCTGGTTTGGTCAGGATTGAACAGTGCACAAAACAATCCGTCTGAATAAATGTAAAAGCCAAAACCTAGATATTTTAGGCAATATAGAAATCCTGGCCAGGATGCGTCCTGGGAAAATGGCACGTATGGTCACCCTATACTACAGTAGCATGCGTACGAGACCGTTTACAAACCTGTTATCCAGCAAAGATATCATTTATTGACATGCTTTTTCTCCAAATTAACTTAATAACATAGTCGAGTGTTTGAAATACTTCTTTTTGTGGCCAGACGTGGTTTCATATCACAGAATGATAGTATTATATACAGCGATAAAGGCTATGACGATCAGCATTGCATTATAAATATACTTTCCTTATTAAAAAAAATACCCAAGATTGCTTGAAGAGCACAGATAAACCATATATTGTCGCAATCGTGTGTTTATTGTCTTCAAGCTTCATCAGTTAAAATCTCCGTTGTGCGTTTTATTCAGCGATAACTGGATGCCTTTGTGCATATTGGGGATTTCCTGGAGCGTGGTCAGTGCTATTACTTCTGTGATGCATGTGTGGAGTTTCTGCGCGAGAGCGCCCTCCGGCTTCCAGTATATGAATTAAACCGTCATTACGGTACACGTGTGTGCTCAGTAATGCTCACAACACCCTATTTTGGGTAAAAACAGGAAAGATAATACTTCTCTCTAAAGAAACAGGATTCCTTGAATTATCATCATTGATATCGTTATGGTGATAAATACCAGAAATGTATTCGTGCTATATGTTTAAGCCGACATCGCTCATCCCTAGTGTGTGTGTGTGTGTGTGTGTGTGTGTGTGTGTGTGTGTTTTGCAGCGTGCTACAACTGTGGCAGGGGCGGCCACATCTCCAGAGACTGCAAGGAGCCCAAGAAGGAGCGCGAGCAGGTCTGCTATAACTGCGGCAAGGCCGGACACATGGCCCGCGACTGCGACCACGCTAACGAGCAGAAGTGCTACTCCTGCGGCGGCTTCGGACACATCCAGAAGGGCTGCGAGAAGGTCAAGTGCTACAGGTGAGCCGCGGTCCCCAGCGCCTCGGGTGCCAGAGAGCCGCGCTGACCTGTGCTTCTGCTCCTCTCAGGTGCGGGGAGATCGGACACGTCGCCGTTCAGTGCAGCAAGGCCAGCGAAGTCAACTGCTACAACTGCGGGAAGTCCGGCCACGTGGCCAAAGACTGCAGCATCGAGGCCACCGCTTAGCCCCGGGCCCTCCATCGCCCCTCCTTTCTCTGATTGATGGCTGTATTGTTTTCTCTGAGTCCTCTTCACTGGCCATCGGTTGGCTGATAGAGGCTATTCCCAGGCCAGTGAGCTCTTGACATGTAGAAGGTGGAAAGGGGTAGAAGAAAACTTCCCACTTTCTGCATTTAATACAAAAATTTTTATGTTTAGTTTGGTAGAGGTGTTATGTATAATGCTTTGTTAAAGAACCCCCTTTCCGTGCCACTGGTGAACAGAGATGTGTTGAGTGGAAGAGCGTGTGTCGGAGAGGCCTCTGGAGGCTCGGAGAGAAACACACATGCTAAAAACCAACCATACAGAGATCAGGGAAGCGCTCGCTTCTTGCATTGTTTGTTTTATCGCTGAGACTGAGGTAGTCTACGAGTGATTGAGCTGGAAAAGCAGCACAGGACACATACGGTTGGGTCTATCCGGGCCAAACCAGCAGTGCGCAGCTATGTGGAGAAAACAACAACAACATAAATGAATACGTCACGTGTAATATAGCGCAAACAACTCTATAGCATATTCTGGAAGCCTTGTGTAAGAACAGTACCAGAAAATGAAATCCTTTAAAACATGGGCTGTTTGGTCAGCCGTGACGTGGCAAACCTAGTTCATGATCCCAGGAGATAACCGATGGATGGAGTGTAGGTCGCTCCACCCAAGCTGAAAACTTCAATAAAAAAGGTAATAAAACAGATTTGGAGTTAGAAGAAAGGTGAACGTTTTCACAGAAATCAAAATGTTATTTTTATACAATATCACTTAGACTACTCTAAAAATAATAATGATGATGATAATAAAAAACTTTCATTTGCTTGTACTCAGTTTTTAAGTCGGAAGGTGAATGCAACTGAAGTTGTAGGACATAGAAATGTAATTTTAAACTCAATAAATCTGGAGGAGGAAGGGGTGTGAAGACTGGCCTGTCTTTTCTGAGTGCTCTCATGTTTCCGTTTCGTTCCAGGAATACACTCGGTGTTTTGGATTGTAGATTGTAGTTTTGATTTTTCAGAGAAGTGTCTGCACATTTGGCCACACAGTGTGTTTTTGTGCGTGCTGAGGCTTGCAAACCGTGGCAGATCTCATAGTATGGTTTTATTTTTTAGTGGAAAAATATTTACTAATTACTTTTTTTAAACCGAGTTTATATTACACATTGGGATTTTTTTTAACAAAATATTTTGTCTAATTTTAAAGTAGTAATAAAAAGGTTATTATTATATCATTATTATAGTTTTTTGATGGTTGGCGTGTTTTTCTGTTGACACCGACACACATACAGTTCAGTTTGCCTCAAGAAGATCACTGTAAAGTCCTGTTTGAAAGAAACAGACAATTACTCTTTCAAAGTAGTACCAGTTACAAGTTAGTACATAAACCCACCTGCCTTCTCAGGCGTTTGATCTGTCATCGCTTGGCGCCGGAAGTGGTCCAGTGTAGCGACACGTCATCTTCATGCGTCGTGCGCACTGACGCGGGATCGAACATCTGAGCTACAAACATGGTCAAATAAATATTCTTCCCTAGCTAATGCATTTCAAATGATCGCACTTGTGTTATTATAGGTTTATAAAAGTAGCTGAATGGCTTTTTGTCTGAAATGAATACATATTCTGTCATCAGAAGCGTTTTTTGTCCGTTGACGCAGAAGTTTTGTCAGATGTAATAAACAGAGTTACAGAGATCAGATGCTTCTATTGTTATTGAGTACAGTATGCTGGGGTTAGCTTCAAATAAATGTCCAGCACGTGTTATCTGTCGAAGAGATACACTGGTATATGATTACGTGTTCTACAGAAAACATGAGCGCTTAAACACAGCCCGCTGAAGCGCACTGTTGCTGTTGTCATGTGTTGGCCCGAAACGCAGAGAAGGCCATGTAAGTGTCGTCTTTGGTATTTCTGTCCGATTATGAAGCTTTCTCTCGTGTCTCGAGCAGAGTCCTCTGTTAATGCTGTTGTTGCTCTGCAGGACAGCCGTGGCCAGGTTTCGTCAAGCCCAGCTGCAAGAGGAAAGCTTCAGGTTTTTATCTGAACGCGTCTGCATTATCTCTAGTGTTCACCGGATCATACGGCCTTCACAGGAGACGAGACCTTTTCTAGCTTCGGAGTGTAATGAGCTACCCAAAGCAGAGAAGTGGAGAAGACAGGTCAGACATCACGTCCAGATCTCTCCATGTTCTGCTGATATATGTGGGTTATTGGCCCACGAATACTCGGGTTAACTACTATTGTCTTGCAGTTCTAGATCGTCAGTGAGGTTTCAAAGAAAGTCGCCCCGATTCAAAACGGTGAGACTGTGAGAGAAAGACCAAAGGATGAAGAATCGAATGTGCCTGACTAACTCTTGCCTGTCTTCCTCAGCTGGTCTGGGTGAGTTTAAGACTCGGGATTTAAACGATGAAATCAACAAGCTGCTCCCAGAGAAAGGACACTGGGAGGACCGGACTATAGGGTAATCATCTCAAGTCAAACTAATGACCGATGGATGCTGTGTTACATCAAAGGAATTACTAATGTGTATTTCTAACTTCATCTGTCATCAGTTTTCATAGCTTCTACAGTCAGCTCTGAAGATCTGAGACCACCAGTGAAAATAGTTCGCTTGTGCATTTTTCCAGTTTAATCAAAAATTAGATTAGCGTAATAAACAGATCCAGCGAGACGTGTTTGAACACACCGCAGAGAGTAATTTGAGTTCTGCACAGAAATCTCTGTTAGAAACGGGTCAGAACACCAGAAGTATTAACGCTCACTGTAACCGTGGTGTTGAGGCAGAAATAGTCGGATGTTATTACATTATTCAGTTCAGGGTTTGTACAACCTTTTGAGAGAGAAATTCAAGCACTTTTCAGTGACTTTCAAGCATTCACACAACTGTTTACAGCACGTTAAAGCTCTAAAATGATCTCGTTTCAATGTTATTTTTAATGGGATGACCAAAATATGCTTTGTGGTAAACAAACACTTATGTAAAATTAAACAATACAGTGGTGTGAAAAAGTTTTTGCCCCCTTCCTGTTTTTTTAATTGTTTGCATATTTGTCACACTTAAAAGATTCAGATCATCAAACAAATTTGAATATTACACAAAGATAACCTGAGTAAATACAAACTGCAGTTTTTAAATGATTATTTATTTTATTAAGGAAAAAAGCTGTCCAAACCTGCCTGGCCCTGCGTGAAAAAGTAATTGCCCTAAATCTAATAACTGGTTGTGCCACCCAAAACCTTAATTTTGTTTTTCTTGAGCCATTCAGAGGTGGACTTGCTGGTGTGTTTTGGATCATTGTCCTGCTGCATAACCCAGGTGCACTTGAGCTTGAGGTCACAAACTGACGGCTGGACATTCTCCTTCAGGATTTTCTGATAGAGAGCAGAATTCATGG
>NW_015555948.1:35996-38691 GCF_001515605.1 Sinocyclocheilus anshuiensis | reverse complement strand
CAGAGGTGGACTTGCTGGTGTGTTTGGGATCATTGTCCTGCTGCATAACCCAAGTGCGCTTGAGCTTGAGGTCACAAACTGACGGCTGGACATTCTCCTTCAGGATTTTCTGATAGAGTGCAGAATTCATGCTTCCATCCACCACCATGTTTGACTGTTGGGATGATGTTCTTTTTATGAAATGCTGTGTTGGCTAGTGAAATTTAACTCAGCTTTCTAAAATAATGTGGTTAATTGCAGTTCTTTCATGATTTAACAGGAGGGGGCAATTCATTTTTCACGTAGGGCCACGTAGGTTTGGACAGCTTTTTCCCTTAATAAATGAAATAATCATTTAAAAACTGCATTTTGTATTTACTTGCATTATCTTTGTGTAATATTAAAATTTGTTTGATGATCTGAATCTTTTACGTGTGACAAATAAGCAAAAAATAAAAAAAACAGGAAGGGGGCAAAAACCTTTTCACAGCACTGTATATCAAATAACTAGGGATGCACGATGTTAGATTTTTGCCGATATTGCTGAACTCATTTTGGGTGTTAGCCGAGATACTGATATATTTCCTTTGGTTTGGAAACAACAGCAAGTCTCTCCTGTGCGGGAATCATAAACGAATTATTTTAAAATTTTGGTTAGTTTTGAATAAAAACGTATTTGTTAGAAGTAGCACACATTATTAAAGCTATTTTCTCAATGAGAGTACATTGAAAGCCCTGAAAATAACAAAAAACAAGAAGCAATCTGCCGTGTTTTCTCTCAGACAGATGCAGTTGAAACCTTAAGATTTTATTTGTGGATTTAACTTTGATAGATGGTCTAAAGCAGAAGATCTTTTAGAGCACCTTGTATTTAAGTTTTTATAATCCGTTTGAAGAATTGCATATTACTGGATAAATCTGTGTATATTAAATGATTTAATTAACTAGTGTCATGTTTGTGATTTTTATTCATGTAAGCTATAGCTTCTAACCTTTTAGATCAACACAGACTTGTGATTTTCTGACATCCATCCAGCTTTATTTATTCAGAAACACAAGTATGATTCATGTGAGCTACTTGTCTTATATCAGCATCATTTTTCAAATCTGATAATGTTCTGATAATATCATGCATCCCTACAAATCACCATTATAACCAGCAGAGGAGCACTTACTGGCTTATTAGACATTCATTTCTACTTTTTGCTTTATATTTTGAAATTATAAAATCACTATTATAAAATATCAGACCATCCAGAAATCAGATTTTGTCAGAGTTTTGTACTTTTGTGTATGAAGTAAGAAAAGTGCCTTGAAAAACAAACTTTTCTTCAATTTGTGACAAAATCACCCATAATCACACATAAGTTGTTGGACAGTTCCATATAATACTATAGAAGAATAATGGTCATAAAAGTAGAATATATAATTCTCTCTCTCTCTCTCTCTCTCTCTCTATATATATATAGATATAGATATATAGATAAGATTTTGCCCGTTCGATTGCTAATAAAAGTAAATGTTGTATGCTTCCCAACTCAAGCTTAGAGCTTGCAATCTCACGAAATAGTTAATGAATGCCTTAATAATAGTGAATTATATCTGAAATATTTCTTTATTTTACATAATGATACTCTTTCAGATCAAATCATGTTTGGTTTATTTTACTGCTGTCAAAAGATTAATCGTGATTAATCTCATCCAAAATAAGTTTTTGTTCACATAATATATGTGTGGTGTGTTCTGTGTATATTTATTATGTATATATAAATACAAACACATACAGTATATATTTTGAAAATATTTACATGTATATTTAATATGTGAATGTAACATATTTTTCTTAAATCAGGGTTCGTACGGTCATGAAAAACCTGGAAAAGTCATGGAATTTTAAAACACCAATTTCCAGGCCTGGAAAAGTTTTGGAAAAATAAATAAACCCAGAAAGTTTTGGAAAAGTCATTGAAATCTATTTCACAAAACTCTGTATAATAGAATTGTGTTTAATCAGGTCCTGAAGTTCGGTGCGGGGTTGCGCATAGGCTATATCGCATAGTTTTACTCATTCCCGCAGCTTTTGACTTTAAAATGATGGATATTCACACATTTATTCAATAGCCTATAGCATGTAGGTTTGATGAGTAAATAACCAACCCTACAGACTGAGTCCAGTCCACACAGACTGATCAAAGCAGTCATTTGAAAACAGCGTGAGTGATTCAGCTGTACGCGTCTTCTCTCTTTGACTTTCTCTTCAAACGGCTTCACATCGGCGCATCTTGTCTGCGCTACAAGAGCTGCTGCATGCTGCGATACAAGACTTTCACTCGCGTTTCGGGACAGTTGACAGAATTGTCACTTGCCTAATCGGGTCATTGCTGCATCGTCAGAAAATGTTATTGTTTATTTGCACGTCTTTTTAAGCCATTCGGTACTCGCGCAGTCACATCCAAAGTGCGCTCGTGCGTATATAAAGCCACCTTGCCAGTAAAAAATTGAGTTTGCTACCAAATAAGCTCAGCAGAACCCTGCACGGGCCTCAAACATATGCCCTAGTCCGGCCCTTATCCGACAGATTATCAGAATTACTGGCCGAGTCCGACTGGAGCCCGTGTCTTTTTTCTCTTTCTCTCTTCACCATTACACAGCTGCGGTTGTAGCCATAAAAATAGTTCAGTTTTGTTTTAATGGCAAAGTGGTTATATTTATTTTC
>NW_015555948.1:29342-35869 GCF_001515605.1 Sinocyclocheilus anshuiensis | reverse complement strand
GCTTTGCAGGACATGGAGTCGCCAGCACGATCACTTGCATTTGTTTTTCTTATAACAGTGGAAACAACCGTCATTTTTGCTCATAAAGGTAAGAGTAATACATCATTCGGGACTGTTAAGGGTCTACTTTTATTTGTGTGCACTCACAATATCAGCATACGTTGTGCTTTTTTAGAAAACAAACAGGATACGCTTTCTGCTGTCTCGGTCTTGAGCAGGAGCGCTTCACAAAAATGAACCGAAACCCTGCGAATATTCTATTCCCCCTGGGCTGCGGCATTCATCAGGGTAATTACTTGCGTGCGCTTTAACGTGGAACTCTTCCAGCACTCGCTGCTGCGGGACACTAAACACCGTCTGAGCCACTCTTGACAGTCGCGGTAGCACGGTCTCGTGTTGTTTCCACCAGCGCGGCAAATCTTTGTCATCACCATAATAACTGATGGACATCTAAAATATAAAAATAAGGAGGAAGCAAGCCTGATGCCTGGCCCGTGTCTGAGCTATGACGTGTAAATTGTCCCGAAGCCATAAATAAGTTGGGCTGTTGGGCTCGGGCTGAAATGCAGGGCTCTAAAGCGCAGCTTGTTGCATTTAAGCAGCAAAAATACACACAAAATGACACCAAAATGGCCATCCTGGCCACACAGTTAAATACATGATAATATTCAGTGATGTGAAATGTGGAGTAACGTCTGGCGCAGTTGCAGCTTGTACTTATTACTAAAACAAGAAAGCAAACGAGTAGCATTAATAGTCATTCATTTTAGTTAACATATGCTATGATAATTTGAACAGATTTTTATTCTTATTGTAAAATAATGGAACATTTAGGTCATGAATATTGTCTCAAAAGTCATGGAAAAGTAATGAAAATTTTTGGTAAAAATGTGTACGAACCCTGTTAAATATATACATGCATGCGGTTGTTTTTAAATCTACACAGTACACACACACACACACACACACACGTATTACATGAACTTTTCTTTTGGATGCGATTAACGGTGTGACCGCACTAGTTTATTCCCATATTTAGATCCCAGTTTGTGAATGTGGTCTCAGGGTTTTAAATGGCAGTGTTATGTGTGTCAGCTGTGTTTAATAGAGCGTGGGGCCCAAGATGTTGGACCGTGAGGGTAAAGAGGTTCCGGCAAACAGGATACAAGTATTTTGGTGCCGCAAAAGACTTACCAGGAGTCCGAGAGCTGTTCGAGAGAGAGAGCGCAAGATCTGCTGGCTTCTCTTAATATTAGAACTTTGTGTGAGGGGTTAAAGAGATCATCTAGTGATGAGTTATTGCTGTCAGTATGTGGGATGAGCAGTGCTCTGTGGTGTTTAACTGAGCGTCTGCCTGACGTGATCTGCTCGATTCTTCCATTGCAGCTGTACCAGCGGCCAGAAAAACACGAGCTGAGCTGATGAAGGGCATTGATGCGGACTATTACGGTTATAGAGACGAAGACGACGGCGCTTTAGCACCGCTGGAACAGGAATATGAGCAACAACCAAACACCTGTGTTTCTGTTTATTAAAGCTGGTAATGGAAGGGCTTTTGTTTTCTCATTTAAAGAAGTCCTTCAGCCTAAAACGAGAACTCGTATACATTTCTTCATTTAGCAGACAATATTATCCAACGTAATTTAGCAGAAAAAAGCCAACAATACTTAACTACAGCAGTGTGACGTTTCCAGGGTGAGGTAGATTAGTTCCTTACTTCACTTGCTCGGAGTAACATGCACTATATGCAATTTTGAGCTAAAATGAGTCGTATGAAAATACTAGAGAACAAAATGAGTAAAAACGGGTAGCAGAATATGGAATAAATACACATTACCGGTGAACAGTTTTGAATAATTAAGATTTTTTTTGTTTTGAAAGAAGTCTCTTCTGCTCACCAAGACTGCATTTATAAGACTGCAAAAATACTGTTAAACAGTAATATCATAAAATGTTGTTATAATTTAAAACAGCTGTTTTCTATGTGAATATCTGTTAAACTGTAATGTATTTCTGTGATGCGCAGCTGTATTTTCAGCATCATTACTCCAGTCTTCAGTGTCACATGATCTTCAGAAATCATTCTAATATGCTGCTTTGCTGCTCAAGAAACATTTCTGATTATTATCAATGTTGAAAACAGTTGTGCTGCACAATATTTCTGTGGAAACTGTTCAAAAGTTTAGGGAATGTATAAAAAAATGTTAATTGATCAAAAGTGACCCTAAAGACATTTATAATGTTTCAAATAAATGCTGTTCTGTTTAACTTTCTATTCATCAAAGCGTCATGAAAAATCAAATGTATCAGTTTAAGAAGCAGTAAAAACTGTTTTCAACATGGATTATAATGAGCAGGAAATGATTTCTGAAGGATCATGTGACAGAAAATTCAGCCTTGACTAAATAAATTACACATTTTAGATATTCACATAAAAAAACTAAACCATTATTTTAAATTGTAATGATATTTCAGAATATTACTGCTTTTAATTTTAATTAATTTTTCAGTCAATAAATGCAGCCTAAAAAAAAAAGAAAATTATCTCAAAAACATTAAAAAAGTCTTGATTTTATTCCAAACGATTGACTGGTTTGTGTATCAGGGCTGTCAAAGTTAACATATGCAGTTATGTAATTTATTATGTAATTATTCAATTTAATAGTAAAAAAAAAAAAATAGAGTATAATCATTGCACCATAACAGATTCATTATTTTTTAAGATTTTTATTTTATTTTACTTTGTAACAAGCTCTAGTGTTTCTCTCGCATACAGAAATTGCCATAGACTAGGACTCAGCTATCAGTGAATGGAAAATGAGATGCTGATTCATAAATCAAACACAAATGATACATGTAATCACAGTAAAATCATTTAATTGTCATCTAAGCTCAAGTGATTCATAGAAATGTTCATGTGAACGCCAGAGGACTGCATCTTTACAAATGTAGACGTCAATAAACTGAGAGGGAAGTTTGTTTTATTCATACTGTTTGTGTTGATTGTCCAGTTTATTATGAATAATTGCACACATCTGTTGAAGATCGATGGCTCGAGTTAGAGCTGAAGCTAGGCTCATGAGAAGCTGACTTCACATCTCCTGCATTCACTGAACCCTCAAACTCATTCTGCTTTAGGAGCTAGGAGTGTTGGAAAATTATCTCAAAAACATTAAAAAAGTCTTGATTTTATTCCAAACGATTGACTGGTTTGTGTATCAGGGCTGTCAAAGTTAACATATGCAGTTATGTAATTTATTATGTAATTATTCAATTTAATAGTAAAAAAAAAAAAATAGAGTATAATCATTGCACCATAACAGATTCATTATTTTTTAAGATTTTTATTTTATTTTACTTTGTAACAAGCTCTAGTGTTTCTCTCGCATACAGAAATTGCCATAGACTAGGACTCAGCTATCAGTGAATGGAAAATGAGATGCTGATTCATAAATCAAACACAAATGATACATGTAATCACAGTAAAATCATTTAATTGTCATCTAAGCTCAAGTGATTCATAGAAATGTTCATGTGAACGCCAGAGGACTGCATCTTTACAAATGTAGACATGTCAATAAACTGAGAGGGAAGTTTGTTTTATTCATATTGTTTGTGTTGATTGTCCAGTTTATTATGAATAATTGCACACATCTGTTGAAGATCGATGGCTCGCTGTACTTGAGTTAGAGCTGAAGCTAGGCTCATGAGAAGCTGACTTCACATCTCCTGCATTCACTGAACCCTCAAACTCATTCTGGTTTAGGAGCTAGGAGTGTTGTGTGTGGGGTATGTTTTCTGCAACTGTAGCTTTAGGTCATATGAGAGCTTGCTGGTACCGCTTCCTCCGAGTTGTGTGTAATGTATGAGGTTTAACCCTGGCTTGTGTTCTTGGCAGTCACCGCAGAGGCTGGAGAGAAGTGGAAAGCAGACCGAGAGGCTGGAGTAGCTGCTGGTGGAGGCGTGAGAGACAGAGGAGGAGGAGGAATATATTTACACTGTCAGAGATGAAGAGGTAAACATGTCAATGCGTGGCGCTCTGTTTGATTGATTTCTGCTCCTATATTCCTTTCATTAGTCTCGTTTCGTGATCTGTTTTGAGCAGTCTGATGACGAAACAAGAGAACCGATGGTTCGCTCATGTTCCTGTTCCCTCGCAGAAGGAGGTTTGTTCAGATCAGATCATGTTAACCACACACACACACAAATGAGTAAATAATAATAATAATAGAAAACACTTTGGTTGAGGTAGCCTAAAGAGAAAAAAATCATCATCCAGAGATTAGGGGTGTGCACAAACAGTCAAATAATCATCCTAATTATTATTAGAAGAATTTTTCTACGTGTTGCTTGAGACATAGGCTTCCTGTATGTTTCCTCGAGTGGTTTAAGAACAGAAAACGCAAAGCACTGCAAGACACTTTAATTAGCACACCGTTATCTCTGTCGGCGTGCATTCTTCTTATCAGTCTGAGGAACAAACTCTCACTCGAGTATCTGATATCATTGATCTTCTCAACATGGGACACAATATAAACACCATAAACATAGCTTTTATGTATGTTCTGTTCTGTAATTGGCATTTTTTCACGTTTGCACTGCTTGAGCTTGAATGCTTTTTGTTCTTTATATATTTTTGTTGTTAACACGTTTTCAACTAAAAGAGAACTTTAGGATATAACTGAACCTTGTTGTAGAACATTGTTGTGTATAATGCCTAATCATAAGCTTATGTTCAGAAATGATGACAACTCGATTATTAAAAAATAACGTCTTTCTTTCTTGTGAAGCGTCATTTATGCGCTAATGTTCGAATACAATGTTTTTGAAAAATGCCCATCCCTACCAGAGATGAAATTAGCATTATTTACCCTCATGTGCTTCCAAACCCATATGATTTCTATGAAAAACCCTTTACACAGATCCATCTTTACAACACAACAGCAGTTTATAGTCACATCTGTAAACAGCATCATAAAAATAGTCCGTATGATTTGTGCATCATAAAAATGTAATGTATTGTTTGATCATATAACTTGAGTAAACCTTTCACTGCAGCTGTGTGAATAAAAGCTGCACTCTTCACAAATCTCTTGTTAAAATGACCAAATTTCAGTTTTTGGGTGAACTGTTTGTCTGTAATAAATGGCAACCTTTAATCACTAGAAATGTTGAAACGATGTTGTTGTGGCTCACAGCTCGAGGAAGCCCTGGTGAGACGGAAGATGGAGCTGCTGCAGAAGTACGCCACTGAGAGTTTGATGGCACAGAGTGAGGAGGCCAGAGCTTTGCTTGGCTTATAGTGGGATCAGAGATGGATTCATATCCCATTGATGTGTGTACAGTCTTACACAGCCGTGAATCTGAACGCTGAGGCCAGAGCTGAGCACAAGATGAGAACTGCTCTGGCATTATTTGATCGCATGGGCTGGATAAGACAGAGAGTGGATGTGGCTGGAAATGCATAAATAAACCAGGCACACAAAAGCTGAAAATATTTGTCCAGCTTAACTTGACATGGTCAGTATGATGCTTATTATCTGCACAGTTAACATTTCATTGTTAAGCGGTCATATGAGCTCACACAGTCTGTCATTTGGACCACACCTTTGACATTAAAAGACAATATTGTTATGCTGATCATGTCAAATTGTGTATTACATTTAAGTATGAGCTGTTTTTTGTTTGCAGATTGGCTTGTGAAAATGGGAAAAACAAACTTATGTTCATCCTTCATTTGTTCCACCTGTGAGAACTGCTGTACAAAAATCTCTGTAAATATTTTGTATACTATGTTCCCTTCTTGGACAAATAAACTGATTTTTACAGAAGTCTTATACTATTAATATGCTGTCCTTGTAAATGCATTTGCAAAGTACTACAGCGTCACTACCTCAGTTTAACTAAGGTCCAACTAAGCTCTGATGAGAGACAGTCTGGGTCATGTGACCAGTCAGATAAACCACAGTCACGTTCACACTATCAGAGCTAGATCTAATATCCTTGTTCTGCAGTGTAAACGATGTAATACAGGCTTTCTGTCTTTTTTGTAGTCGGAACATATCCAACTACAACTACTTAGATATTTATTTATTATCTGAGCATATACAGGCTAAACGAGCGGTGCAAGAATTGAGCCTTGTGGGACTCCGCATGTCGGGGACGTCCACTTAGACTTATGCTCTCCTATACTCACATAATAAACTCTCCCTTCTAAGTATGACCTGAACCATTTGAGTACCATCCCAGAAAGCCCAACCCAGTTTTCCAGTCTCTCTAGTAGTATGTTATGATCGACAGTGTCAAACGCAGCACTGAGATCTAGTAGTACCAGCACTGATATTTTGCCAGATTCAGAATTTAAGCGAATATCATATATTATTTTAACGAGCGCTGTCTCTGTGCTGTGATGCGGTCGGAAACCAGATTGAAAATTGTCCAGGTATCCATTTGAGTTTAAGTATTTGTTCAGCTGATTAAAGACTACCTTTTCAATAATCTTGCCTATAAAAGGAAGATTTGATATT
>NW_015555948.1:28580-29006 GCF_001515605.1 Sinocyclocheilus anshuiensis | reverse complement strand
TTGATTTTAAGCAGTTGTTCAGCTGCTTAAAAACTACCTTAATCTTAAACTTGAATAATCTTGCCTGTAAAAGGAAGATTTGATATTGGTCTATATAGTTGCTCAATATGGTGTTATCAAGATTGCTCTTTTTCAGGAGGGGGTTACCAACTGCAGTTTTCAGGGAGTTTGGAAAAGTCCCAGAAAGAAGTGAGGCGTTCACCACTTCTACGAGATCTGCTTCTAAACGGTTAAGCACACTTTTGAAAAAATATGTGGGAAGTGTGACAAGATAGCAGGTTGACGATTTAAGGTGCTGTATTATTTTTTCCAAAATTTTGCTATAAATTTCTTCAAAAGCAGAGATCGTATCTTCTTTTTGAAATTGCGGTCGAATCTGTCTGACCTCTGCATAACTTGAGGATGTGCTAATCGCCTTCCTGATAT
>NW_015555948.1:26397-27457 GCF_001515605.1 Sinocyclocheilus anshuiensis | reverse complement strand
GAATATCATTTATTATCTTAATGAGCGCTGTCTCTGTGCTGTGATGCGGTCGGAAACCAGATTGAAAATTGTCCAGGTATCCATTTGAGTTTAAGTATTTGTTCAGCTGATTAAAGACTACCTTTTCAATAATCTTGCCTATAAAAGGAAGGTTTGATATTGGTCTATAGTTGCTCAATATGGTGTTATCAAGACTGCTCTTTTTCAGAAGGGGTTTAACAACTGCAGTTTTCAGGGAGTTTGGAAACGTCCCAGAAAGAAGAGAGGCATTCAGCACTTCTAAGAGATCTGCTTCCAAACAGTTAAGCACACTTTTGAAAAAATATGTGGGAAGTGTGTCAAGGTCGCAGGTTGATAATTTAAAGGTCTGTACTATTTTTTCCAAAATTTTGCTATCAATTGCTTCAAAAACAGACATAGTAACTGCTTTTTTGAAAATGCGGTCGAATCTGTCTGACCTCTGCATAACTTGGCTAATCGCTAATCGCCTTCCTGATATTATTGATCCTCTCAGAAAAGAAGGAAGCAAACTCATTGCATTGGAGAGCATTAGCATTTCACTGGGAATTTGACTTGAGGGGTTTGTCTCTCAAAAGTAGCAAAAATAGTGCGAGTGTTGTTTAAGTTACTGTTTATAAGGTTTGAGGAGAAACTCTGTCTAGCTGTGGCTAGTTCCATATTGAAAGCATGAAGGCTGTCTTTATATATGCTATAGTGAATTTCAAGTTTCGTTTCTGCATTGTCTTTTCATACTCTGAACTGCTGTTGATTTTCTCCAAGGTGCTTTCTGTCTGCCAGTCATACACCGATCGGTCTGTGCAGCGCTGCTTCAAATCCAACGCGCCTATGGTCAATGGCTGAACACGCCAAATGATTCACCCAATTCGTTCAAAACGTGCATTAAAGGCACAATATGTAATTTTCGCCGCTGGAGGGCGCGTATTCAAAATAAACAAAGAGACAAAGGCGTAGTTAGATGACACCGTGACTGGGTGTGGAATCATGGGAGTTGTCGTCTTCATCCCCACAGCCGAAGCAATCCGATGGGACTCGGGCAGAA
>NW_015555948.1:8661-25761 GCF_001515605.1 Sinocyclocheilus anshuiensis | reverse complement strand
AAACATTCTTCGAAACATTTGGGATAATGTAAGTACACAAGTCAGCAAAATGTATAACACTGTTCTAGCAATTTTTGTATATTTTAATAAAAACATCTTACATATTGTGCCTATAAGAAATGAAATGCTGTGTGTTGCTCGGAGATGAACAGTTCTGCTTTGTCTTTATATTTTCGTTGACAAAATTGAGCAAAACAGACAACATCGTGTCTGAAATAACACAATTTTAACTTCTTACTTACTGAACTGTTGTATAAGATCGGTATCACATTTGCACTGGTGTGATATTGTTTAACTATATGATGTAAATATATCTTGAATTTGAGGGACATTCTAACTGTTCTCTAGGCTCATCTCGCAGTGAGTTGTTGCTCTGCCTCATATTTCTCATCAGTCAGCTGTATGAGATCTCAGATGACACAGAGGTCTGGGGCGAGTAAGTTAAATGCGTTAATAATTTTAACGCTTTATTTTTCGCCGTAATTAATTAATCTGATTAACGCGTTACATTACCAGCCCTAGTTTTTACTGTATTTTTTTATCAATTAAATGCAGCCTTAGTGAGCAAAAGATTCTAATTAAAACATTAAAAAAATCATACCAACCCCCAATTTGTGAACTGGCGGTCTATCATTATAAACATTGGATTGCATGAAATTAGTAATTGACTAATTATAATAAATATAAATGACATTTTAAATTCCATAACCAATGCATTTTTTTGTGTACTCAGGATAATTAGGTTTGTCTGCTTTATATTCTGTTAATATACCTTGTTTGTAAGCTATTTTGAGGTTGATTCTTCAGGGCAGAAATACACTGCAGCATGTGGCGATAACAGAGACTGCACTTTTGAAACAGAGAACATTGTTAGGTCAGATTAGAACAGGTGACACATGATCAGCAGGTTATTTATAGGATAAAACACAAGCCCCCTTCTTTTGTAAACTGGGGAAAAAACAGCAGATTACACCAAATCCACAGATTTCCCACCCTGTCTTTCATGCATGTGAATACATATTTTAAGAATTTAAATCCTCAAACCTGTGGTTCTGTGAGGGAATCAGTTGTTGTTCGGACAGATGACTTATAATAGCAGATATGAGAGAAATCCGATACTTTCCTCGTTGTTTCAGTCTGCTCCTGATATCCAAGCTGAGATATTTCTGAAGATAAGGGGATAGTTACACGGCTGTACTGTAACCATGTGTTCATCTTCACCATCAAATCAAGATCTGATGGACTGGAGTGGTGTGGATTACTTGTGGATTATTGTGATGTTTTTATCAGCTGTTTGGACTCTCATTCTGACGGCACCCATTCACTGCAAAGCATCCATTGCTGAGACACTGATGCAGTGCTACATTTCTACAAACCTGATGAAGAAACACACTCAACCTAATCTTGGATGCCCTGAGGGTGAGCACATTTTCAGCAAATCATAATTTTTGGGTTAACTATCCCTTTAAAGGTGACATATCATGAAAATCTGACTTTTCCAGGTTTTAAGTGCTATAATCAGGTCCCCGGTGCATCTACAGACCAAAGAAACGTGAAAAAGATTAACCCAGTAACTTTGTTTTGGGAAGCCTTTTTCTGCAAGCGTCTGAGAAAACGAGCGCGTCTGATTTCGCTCCCTTGGTGACGTGGCAAAGGGATCTCATTATAATATCACCGCCCCTTAATCTGTAAGTTTACACCCACGGCACCGTCATTGTGTTTTCGCAAGTGACAACAGTGTACCAGTTCTAATGCCATGGAGAAAGTCTGAGCTAAGCATGCTAACTGTTCTGTGTTTGGCTGCACAGACCAGCTGTAATGGTGCAGCTCTATTCTGGAAAAGGGGGCGGGGAGCAGCAGCTCATTTGCATTTAAAGAGACAGGCACGAAAAACAGCGTGTTTCTGCTTCCACTCAAAATAGGCATTTTCAAAATGATATAATAAATGATCTGTGGAGTATTTTGAGCTGAAACTTCACAGACACATTCTGGGGACACCACCAGAGACTTATATTACATATTGTAAAAAGGGGCATAATATGTCTCTTTTAATGGTTACAGCATATTTTGTGGACAGTAATGTTTAGGGCTCAAGCACTGAAACTGTAAAGATACCTATTAGTTTTCTTGCTTAAAGTTTATTGCCCTCTAGAACCATATAGCAAAGAGTGTCTTATCATGTTCTGGCTTATAACTGTTGAAATGAATGGCCTACTCCTCCCTTCACCTTTTTCCACTGTTGTAAAACTCATCATGACATCAAAACTATATAACCACTATAAATATGACAAGTGAAGTAACTCATAAAGCAACAGTATGTCGGAAACAGCTGTGCTGTGCTGAGCCCATCTCTGCTCCAGTGTCACGCCTGTTATCTTACTCTCGCAAACATCATTCTCCTTATGCAGTTTTGAACAACTGAATAAATAAATTTATGAATAAAAATAATACATGTGCAACACAACTCAACCAAACACCGAAACCATGCTAGAAAACAAAACAATGCAAAATGTGTCATGGACATGGTAGGACATTTTTTGTTAGGAATTCATGACATCTGTTGTTAAATCTTCTCAATGTAATTAGGGACAACCTGATGACTGATATTTATGGTGCCAACCTCTACAACCGCTAGCTCGAGGAACGGGTGGCCTGGAAGACCACCAAAGCGGTGGCAAACACAGTGACCGGAGCAGGCACGCAGGAGGTGGACATGGACCCATC
This sequence comes from Sinocyclocheilus anshuiensis, assembly GCF_001515605.1. Classification (NCBI taxonomy): domain Eukaryota; kingdom Metazoa; phylum Chordata; class Actinopteri; order Cypriniformes; family Cyprinidae; genus Sinocyclocheilus; species Sinocyclocheilus anshuiensis. The sequence continues at coordinate 23,037 of NW_015555948.1, read as the reverse complement.
GCCCTCCACCACCTCCTGCAATCCATCCTGGTGTGCACAGGCGTCTACAACCCACACCTGGAGCTACCTAAAGATGCCAGCCAGTGCATCAAAGAGACCGTCTTCAGCGGCTTCGACCCTGCCCTGCTGGAGCCGGAGAAGATCGTGGAGGACGTGGAGGCTGCTGTTGAGCTCATCTTTGAGATGGAGAAGTTCGGGACAGCGGTTCAGCTGCGCAAATGCAGCGATGTTACTGATTCAGTATGATTCCACCTATCCATTTTAGTATGTGTTTTATGGAGAAAACCTTTACAAATAAGCACAATGCATAACTGAGAACACATCGTTAAAGATCTCGTGGCATTTTAGCTTTACTGGACAGCATGATTTCATTTTAACTGTAAAGTGTCCGTGGTCCAACAGTATCTTTTCATAAGCTCTGACTGAACAGATTTGCATATGCTACTCTCTAGAGTGAGTAGAGGGCATGAAAACACAGTGCTCCTGCTCTAGACTGATGTGCCATGAATAAAACAAGGGCAAAACTGTGGCAGAAGCACACAATCGGTTCAATGTGACCAGCTCTGACAGCTGCTCTTCTGCATCCCTGGATTGTAAGGGCTATCAGTCTGCCTTTTTCAATAGACTGTCATAGACCATTAGTACTTCTATTATTTTTCAGATAGTTCAGTATTGTTAAAATCATAATACAGTAACTTACTGTTTTGACATTTTATCAGTACAGGTCCCAAAAATGTGGTCTACCATGTTTATAGAGTTATATGTGTAATACTTCATATTAATTCAACATGTTCCATATTGTTACCTTCGTTGTGCCAGATCTACATAGGTAATTGTTACATTGTTACGCCTACATTTTTTTTTTAAAGGTTATTTATGTTTGATTTGGTTACTGTTACACTGTAGCATTATGCTGAGATTTGCACAAAACAACCATGCAGACAATAAAAGCCATTGTTTTTGTCTTTTACCAGTAAATGATAAGGTCCACGCTTTGCACCTCCAGTATATAGTTCTGGTAGTTGCCAGTTTTTCACTCGTAACTATAAAGTACATAAACGTTAACCTCCTCAAATGTATACTCTGCATATACCTGGGTTAATAATTTTGAGTTTTCTACACGTGACCAATTAATGCATTCATATTTGCTGAAGGAATTAAGCATTTAAAAAAAAGTGTGATACATACAGGTTATGCTGTGATAGGTTTATTGATAAAATAATATAATTTATCAACAAATACAGATTGATCATGTTTCTCAAAACTTTTAACCGATTGACCAAAAAACAGCAAAATGCATAGTAATAACACAGTGACATTAAAAACAAACTACAATATTAAAAGGCACTATAAATTCTCTGAAGAATCCTCTTGCAATATGATTTACCTTCAAGTACACCTGACTTTTCACATACTGTTGTTTTTCACTCAAATTCTGTATAACCAAAGAAATTCATTTTCCAAAAATACACATTTGTGAAACTAAACACTTGACATTCTTAAAGGCTGCCACCATACCATATACTAAATTTAGACCTCGATTTGAAAGACCTACATTTTTGTCTTGATTTAAAAGATAAATAAAAAGTACCGATCTGAGCTCTTAACCTGAAGAAGATATTGCAGGCTAATACAAATACGGCTCTGGTTATTCATGCTTACTTGAGATGAAATGGCAATTGATGTTACTTCCTAATTCATCAGTGCAATGCTGTCACAAATTAAACACGGCACAATATTTTCAGAAAAATGCTGTTTTGCAAGTTTAAAAAGCTAGTTTATTATGCTCTTATTGTAATTAATGAGGCTTTGTAAGATATTGCAGGCTAATACAAATACGGCTCTGGTTATTCATGCTTACTTGAGATGAAATGGCAATTGATGTTACTTCCTAATTCATCAGTGCAATGCTGTCACAAATTAAACACGGCACAATATTTTCAGAAAAATGCTGTTTTTTTTGCAAAAATTGCAAAAATGCTAGTTTATTATGCTCTTATTGTAATTAATGAGGCTTTGTATATATAAATGAATGCAAAGTATAAAATATCAATGCCTATGTGACATCTACAATACAATTTCAGTTCAAAAGGGTTGCAAGAACAGTCTGCATTTTTTTTAAATTGTCCAGTTTATAAAAAACATACATTTACACAAAATAGCACATAATTAAAGAGTAAAGCAACCCATCTTGGCAGCCGTTAGGAGAGTACAGTAAACACACTGCATTCAAACCAATTCACCCAAGAGCACTGCAGACGGCCACTCATTTACAAGTGATGTTGCTACCTGGATTATTAAATGCATTCTGAAAAATGTTGCATTTTTAAATATATTTTTTTCTTTAAATCTTAAAAAATGCATTAAAAACATTGGCAAAATGTCTTAGGATGACGGCTCCTGATACAAAGCTGGGAATTCAGGCCAGTAAAATCAGAATGAGAGATTTCTGGTCAATACAGACGAAAGGGAAAGTCACAAAACCTATAACCTCTACAGAAACTCCATTCCGTGCAACAGAAGTGATTTGTCTCTCTGTGTTCTGTTGCAAGTGTCCATTTCAACATTTTCACACAATCACTGCGGCCTCTGCTCTTGAAATCATGAGTAGCTATAAAAAAGTAGAAATATTGATGACAATGACTTCATCATTGCTGAGCCAGTTACCAAAGATCAGTTACATAACTATTAGGAAGATTGAGCCAGTGGCAGTGCACCTTACTCTGGCTAAACACATTTACCACAACTGGAATGAGAAATAACTGGGTGTCGATCACACCGATGACAAAATATGTCTATCCCTCACAGCCTCGTCTTCATTTGCATCAATTAAATATGATACGGTCAACCAAAGCATGCAGTACAAAGCCTCTGCTGGCATATAAACACGTCACACACATGTGCAAGCCTACAGCCGGTCTGACGAGCGACAGGGCATCTGATCAGCAGCTTGCTTTGTTATCTCAGGAAGCCCTGGCCATTGTGAAGTCTCACTGGTCCAAAGTCTGGCTACACATAACCATAACCGCACATTAAGCATCAAACACATCTGACTGCCTGCGATTGTGTCACGTCACACAGTAGTTTTGCGTTCAGTGTGGACAGACAGAACTGGAAACTTCTTACGGTTTATGACAACGTCTTATTTGTTCTTTCAAGCCTAGATTTTTAGAAAAAATTTTTGTCTGCTTATGATTTTTTTTTAAATGTGTGACAATTTTGTTCTTGGCAATCATGCCCAATGTCTTCACAGGTAAGTCTGACTGTTTTGAGAGTCTTTTACTCCTAGTAAGGTCTCCTCCTGACAGCACTCAATCTATACAGCAACTGAGCGAGCTTTTTATTGCTCATCAACACTCACATCCCCAGCCCTCACTGCTCACATCCTTGCTGTTGAGTTTAAAGCTGTCGGTCACGTTCTCAGTGAACATGGGCCCGCCGTGTCTCAGGATGAGCTCACTGGTCATCTGGTTGAATGCCTCTTCCACATTGCTGGAGTCCTTGGCTGAAGTCTCGATGGCGCTAACACAATCCAGCTGCTGAGCCATGCTCTGTGCATCCTCAACCGGAACTTCACGCAAGTCCGGCAGGTCTGATTTATTACCTGGGATGCAAAACTAAACCGATTTAATCAGGAGACCTTGCAGAAACAGTTATTTAAAGGAATAGTTCACACAAAAATGACATTTTGCTGAAAATGTTCTCACTCTCAGGCCATCCGAGACGTAGATGAGTTTGTTTCTTCATCAGATTGTTCATCAGGTGAGGAAGAAACAAATTCTAGTAGAGCTGCACGACTCTGAACTGAACAAAATATTATTGCTGCAGTCTATTTAAAAGTGCTTAACTAATTGGAATGGTAAAATCTTTGAATGAATGAATAATTCAATGACAAATACATTTTTTAAGTCACTTTTCTCCATCTAGTGACAAAACAATGCAATCACACAAAGGTTATTTGAAGCTCCAGTTACTTTCAAACGGGGATTTGCTCTATTTAGACATCAACTTTCTCCCCAGTATTTCTGTGATGATATGAACGACTGTAAGACAGAAATAATAGTGTGCCGCTGAAAACAGGGTAGCTCTCTGTCTCTGTGTCAGATCGCGATCTTTTAACAATTGTGACCCTGGAGCACAAAACCAGTCATAAGGGTCAATGTTTTGAAATGTGATGTATGGTTTGTTAGGATAGGACAATATTTGAAAATCTGGAATCTGAGGATGCAAAAAAATCTAAATATTGAGAAAATCGCCTTTAAAGTTGTTCAAATGAAGTTCTTAGCAATGCATATTACTAATCAAACATTAAGCTTTGATATATTTACGGTAGGAAACATACAAAATATCTTCATGGAACATGATCTTTACTTAATATCCTAATGATTTTTGGCATAAAAGAAAAATGGATAATTTTGACCCATACAATGTATTGTTGGCTATTGCTACAAATATACCCCAGCGACTTAAGACTGCTTTTGTGCTGCAGGCTCACATATTAATCATGCAGCTCTACCTGAGGGTGAAAACTGTTTTAGGGTGATCTATTTCTTTAAAGCAATTACAATTCATAAAGGAAACCACGGGAATGCCAGACACACTCATTCCTCAGCTCTGCACTCACCGATTAACAGCGGGACGATGTTGGAACCTCCATATTTCTTCACGTCCTCCATCCACCTGGGCACAGACATGAAGGAGGCTCTCTTCGTGATGTCGTAAGTGATGATGGCTCCGTTGGCGCTGCGGTAGTAACTCTGTGTGATCGTGCGAAACCGCTCCTGTCCGGCTGTATCCCAAATCTGTAACTACACCACTGCATATTTACCTTTACCTCTATTGCCTTTTCTATTGTACTGTACTATCACACTTATAAATACTGCACCCACTCTACATTAGGTGTCTTTAGCGATGATGTAATTGTGCTGAAGTTTGATACAGTGTACTTATCCTACACACATGTTGTTGCATTTACTATAAGTAACATCCGGATACACACAAGCGAAAACCCCAGTGATTCACTAATTAAATCTCCAGTTAGCAGATCACAGAATTGGTCATGTATAACTCATCACTACAGCGAATATGTCTGCTGTTGCATATTTATATGACTTTAAGCTGCTTGTGTGCTAAACTGGGTTTGGAACAACATGAGGATGAAGTTTAATTTTAATTTTTGGGTGAACTTTAAGGCGCTTTCACACTAAGTGCGAAAGGAAATGCTGAATACACATTTCTGAATGAAAAGTAAACTCGCATTCAAAACAGATTCACCTGGTCTTTTCTCCAGCTGTCAGAAGCGGAGAGGGATGAGTAACAATAACAATACAATAAACAAAGCAAAACTGCGTCACCAATTTTCAGTCATATTTGGGCCTTTAGCCTGATCAACAGCACAACTTTTCTTACTTGATTAATGACCAAGAAATAGTGCAGAATCTTAAATAGTTATTCTTCGTTTTGCATTTTTCCATTCATATAACATGACTGACAGTTTTGTATGCATTATCTATGAAAAACTAAGGTGTAATGTGCAAAATAAAGCGGTTTTCTCAAGCTCAAGCGGTACAAAAACATGACATGACACAACAATTTCAACCCAGGACAGAAAATACAGAGAGAAAACATGAGATTTTACTAAACCAATCCAGCACAACCAAGTACCTGTGTTTTGGCTTATGCTTATGAATGTTGCAAAAGGGTTATTACAGAAGATAAATAAAAGCACATTAGACTCAACGGACTCCACAGACAGTTTGATCTAGGCTTTGTTTACAGCTTGACAAACACCTTGGCTATTGCATAAGCGTCCAGTGTGCCAACTTTAAAGGGGTCATATGACGTTGCTAAAAAGAACATTATTTTGTGTAATGAAATGTGTTTATGTGGTTTAAGTAGGGCTGGGTGATATAGCTAAAAAATGTATCAACGATATAATGTTTCATATCGTTCGGTATCAGTAATTATTGACATTTTTTATAACCTTTTTTAAAACAAAGAGCAATAGAAAAAAATGTTTTAATTTAACCACTGTATTTTTTAATTAACTCAATTTATTGAGACAAACAACAAATATTTTTTTGTTTTAACAGTCAAAAACAAAATAAAAATTAAACATATCTCTATTTCTAATATTTTATATGCAGATTAAATAGATTAAACGTTTGTCTTGTCTCCCGAGGCCACAGGAGGGCGCAACGATATGCAAAATAATGCAGCACATTAAACTGTCAACTTAAGGAAGTAACTGTCTATAAAAACGTGCGTTACGTCTAAAAGAACTCATATAAATCAAATATAATTTAGTAAATTGCATAAACAATTATGAACAAAACAGCATCATGTATTTATGCATTGCTTAATACAAAGAGCCGAAGCGATAAAAACGTGCATTACGTCTAAATTAACTCATAAAAATCAAATATAATTTCATAAATTGCATAAACAATTATGAACAAAACAGCATCATGTATTTATGCATTGCTTAATACAAAGAGCCGAAGCGCCCATCACGCAGACTGCATTTAAAAACATACGAGACGCAGTGAAAAGGAAAAAACCTCCACAAAAATGTGACGTGTTTTCTAAAAGTTTAAACTGTTTTAACTTTGCATGGCTACATCTCTTGTGTGAGACGCGAGTGCAGCAGACATATTTGTCCGTCTAGAAAATGCGCTGAATATGCGTTCTGTGTGAATGGTTTCGGTTTTAACCTAATCAAGATCTTCTACGCATTGCTACTATATTTCTCTAATATTGTGAATGAATAACGCAGCAGCGGCGCGTCTCGTGGGCTAGACTAACAAAACATTAAAATGCAACGTCACTTACATCATTATCACCGCATCTCGTGCTCCACTGATGACGCTCCCTGACGCACTGCTAACGTTGGATTGTACTATTTTTGCATTCAAATGCAAATGTTTATTTTAAATTCGACTAATATTCATTCTTCACTCACAATCTCCTCATCACAGGCACAGCACTCATGCTGGTGTTTGTGTGTGCTGTCTGCCTCACTCAGAGCACGTGACTATATCGTGCGCTATATCGAACATTTTTTATATCGTTATCGAAGATGGTGTACCGTCGATAAATATCAATACCGTTTTATCGTCCAGGCCTAGGTTTAAGGTTCAAAAAACACATTATTTTGTTATATTAATATTGTTTCTCCTCTATGCCCCGCCTTTCTGAAACGCGTCGATTTTTACAAAGCTCATTGGTCTGAAAAGCGAGGTGTGCTGTGATTGGCCAGCTATCCAGTGCGTTGTGATTGGCCGAATACCTCAAGCGTGTGACGGAAATGTTACGCCCCTCACCATACTGTGATGATGCCCTGTCCGGCCGGAGCGACGAGACAAAAACATTAAAACCCATTATAAACGAGGCATTTGTTGCATCCAGTGGGGACATAGTTACTGATTATAATGACTTATACTGTCTTTTTACACGTTGCGTTGCATCGCGCCGCGTAAACATAAAACCATGTCTGCATTTGTGATCGGAGAAATGACAAACAACAAGCGCTACCCTACACTGCTCAAAACTCACGTTTGAATCATCAGTGGCAAATTCTTTAAATATAAAAAACATACTTACAGTCTGTGAGTCAGAACACCGGCATTGTAGTCTACAGCAGTGTTTCCCAACCGGGGTGCCGTCTGTCGAGAGCAGATCTTCTTTATGCACCAAGAGCTTGTAACACTCCAAAGAGAAAGGAACAATTGAAATCGCATCATATGACCCCTTTAAAGTACATAAAGCCAACAACAAACTTCACAGCATTTTCACTTTTATTAGTCCACGTCAGAAGTGACGGTCTTACCTCCTAATATTAAAGTCAAGACAACTATTATTATTACACGTCTGTGTACAACTGTGATGTGTTAGTCACCTCTCAGTTAAAAATAATATTCATAATAATAAAATGGCGATTTGCAGGAAACCCCAAATAAATGTGACAAGGCGTACAGTAATAACAATAACTACAGTAAGGCCATTTTTTGGTACAAATGTGGTCACCACAGTATAAGAGACTTCATTTTATGGGTAAACTCGACTTTTGGATATCAGACTTAACTTATAACCCTAAAACAGGACAGTAACGAGTGCTAACCTTAACTCTCTTGCCGTGTATGTCCAGGGTCTTCATGGTGAAGTCCACACCGATCGTGTTCCCTTGTCTTTCGAGGAATACGCCGGTCTTGAAGCGCTGCACCACGCAGGTTTTGCCGACACCGACATCTCCGACAAGAACTATTTTGAAGACTAAATCGTAGCTGTCCTCGGAGTCCAGCAGTGACATCGCTGCAGCGCGAGCGCTCCTGTAAACTGACGCGACGCGACGCGGAAGAGCGCTGCTTCAGGTGTCTCAGAGCCGCGCCTCACTGCTTCACCACGGTAAACAAACGCGCTGCGCTCTCACATTTCTAACACCTTCCGCGTTTACCACCGAAGAACTATAACCGATTAACCGTCACATTATAAGCAACGAAAGAGTGACGCTGAGGACGGAACTCTGACGTCGGGGTGCAGTCAACCAATCACGGACTTTGTTTTCGCGCACGTTGCCACGCGGCAAGGCATTTCAGAACTATAGCAGAAAAAGCGACTGTAGTTACTGTACTATTAATGCAACCCATCAAAGATGCATAATATTTTATATATATATGAAGAGTTTGTTTGCAAAAACATAACTCCGTTTTAAAAAAATGTTCAAAAATCATGTTTTTTTATTATGTTATCATGTTTTATTGTGTTAGTTAGCTGTATTTTTTAGTTATTTGTAACCTAATCAAAATAACTCAACTGCAGTTTGATTGAGATTCATTGGAATGCACAATGAAAAAACATGAGTAATAGTACTTACTATTATAATTATAATAACAATAAATTATGCATAATTATATGCAAGTAACCCTAAGGCAAACCCCAATCCTATCCTTAACCATATAGTAAGTACATGTAGCTAATTAATATTACTCGGTCCTTAAATGTATAATTACACTGTGACAAGGACACCTTAAAATAAAGTGCAACTCTGCTTTTTGAAATAAAAGGTTATTATTGTTTTTACTATAAATACATAATCTTATAAATATATTTTTAAATTACCGTTGCAATAAAGGTTTTTGATCCCTTTGGAATTATTTTGATTTCTGCATTGATTAGGCTGCTCATGAAATGTGTATACAAAACCAATCTGAGTCAGCGAATATTATAAATGGGTATAGGCTATAGCCTTTAGCTTTAAATCTTCCATGCACAGTTGAAGACTGGCTTCTCCAGATGTATTTCCACATTGCACATGAACCCCAACAGCTCAGGGCTGACATTACAATGATGCGAACACCGTATCTCATTGCATAATTATCTAGTAGTATTTAGGGTTTGTTATTGGACTCTTAAGAGCGGAGGTGAAGCAAACGTCCCTCATCTTTCTGTATTCTATTTGTTCTGGAAAAACTCTTCAAGAAAAAGGCGCATTACTGAACATGATCAATAAGCTTGTAGGCTACTAATCATATGTGCATATTTTAATTACGTTTTAATGAATTATAATTAATAAGGATGACGACATAATTTATCCCATTAATTATATATTTTTATTTATTATTTAATGAAATAAAACTACTCATAGCTACGCATAAACTGTCCAGTAGAGGGAGCCACACGCTTTGTTTTTGCGACGATTCGTGACGTAGGGAACGTGCGGCGGAAGTGACGACAAAGGCGCCAAAGGTTTAAATTTGCTTCAGTTGACGGCGAAGGTCTCAAGCGTAAACTTGGTTAGTACAATAGTTTGGTATTATTTGTAGAGTTTCAGTAATGTCGGACCAACAATGTGCAAAAGATGGTAATATAATTCTGTATCTTTGAATTCCCTGTGGAGCTTTATAATGTACAAATGTTCGTAATCGGGTTTGACAGCCGCTACTGTCGACGCGTTTGTAAACAGTGTCTGTCTGACGCGCTGGAGATAGAGTTATTAATAGAGTTAGATAGAGTAGATAGAGTTATTAATGTAACTTACTTCATGTTTGGGCAGCAGACATGGCTGGAAGCACTTCCCCGGTGTACAAGGTGGATGCCGTCGTGCAGTTCTGCCGAGCCGAGGTTCTGACTGGACCAGAGGCTAAGCTTCTCTCCAAGAGTGATGTTACTCCGAGCCCGAGGTGAGGTATACTTCTGGATGAGCTATTCAGGGTTTCCACTGTCCTAGACAGCGAAGGATTACAAATAACACGTTATCCGGTGAACACAGCAACTGGAAAGGTAATCGAATTGGTATAAAATGCCAGACATTAAAATAATGCATTTCATTTGCAGGCAGAATCCGTTCAAAGAGTCTTCATGAGGGTTTTGCAGCTCTTTCGTTTCAAGCCTGAGTGCCATTATTACCTCAGTGTTGCTTTTTCACATCTGAATTATACAGTGCTTCACCCATGTTCCCCACAGATGCCCTTGTCTGAAAACGTCCAGCACCCCGTGCTTTAAGAGTGGCTTACACCAATCATGAGTGTTTACATACGCATGTAAGAGTTTAACTCGAATATCGACTGAAATATTTTATACAGAGTCCCTGAAAACTGCGTATGCTAAGATGTTGTGGATGGTCTGCATGTGTTCCTCAGCGCTGAGTTTCTCCACATTTACATTTCTTTTAGGTGCGAGTTCTTACCGTTTTGTCATGTATGTGATTTTTGGCTGAATGACTTGATCAACCCCAGTAAGTAGCTTTTATATTTATATTCTCTCTTTTAGTTTCACTATCAGGCTTCACAGAGCTCAAAAATAAGATTGATATTTTTTCCCTTGTTGCCCCAGTGTGTGTGTGTGCTTTCGTTTCCATATAACTATAAACTATGATAAAAGTTAATCAGCATGCATTGAATAATCCCATGTATCCCATGTATAAAAAATATATTGCGAGCAAATCGTGTGCTCGTGGGACCAGCTGGGAAAGTTAGTTGCAAAAGAGCTTCAGTGGGAAGAATGAGCCTGGAGCCCTGTATAGGCTATACAGTGCATGAAAAGCAAACTAGTGCTCTTCTGTTTCTTTTGGTGTATGACTCCCCCATGTGTCTTATTAAAAGCACAATAATCACGGTTAGATCAAAGAACCGCGATTAGACGGTTATTTAATTATCGCGACAGGCCTACTCATGGACCTATTTCTCTAAAAATCTTTGGTTATCTGAATAAAGTTACATGCTTTTCTATTTTTTTGGGGCGGGGGGGGGAACATGTAGCACATACTGTATGTATGTAGTAATTCTTTTTTTTTTTTCTGTTGTTTTGTTCTGATATTTGGAACCGTACAAACCTTTTTTTTTTTTTTTTTTTTTGAACCCTACAAACCTTTTTTTTTTTTTTTTTTTTAATCTTTCAGTGCCCTCTAGTCAAATGTGTTTTAATTTGTGCAGAAGAAATTGTCCACCTGTTATTTTTGGAAACTATTATTTTTCAGAATTATTTGTCCTAATTATTATACTAATAGCTAAAGATTAGGGTCACAGCAGACCCTTCTTTTTGTTTCCTGCGTAAAAGACGCAATGGATTGTACACCTTTGTTGTCAAACATTGTTGTCCTCATTAGTGTTATATATCTGCTGACATTTGGCATTTTTCAAATATGTGTTCAAAGCTGGACTTTTATTTTAACAGTGCAGAAAATGGCAGTGCCTATGCACACAGAGCTCACTTTCTCCGTCTTCATTGTTTACTGTCTCCATTAACCGTTCTAATACGGATAGAAGTCTGTCTAATAATCAGACAGAACTGTTAAACAACAGAAACTAAAAGGTATACAAAAAAGTTGCTTTTATATTATTAGTAATAGAAAAGCAATCATGATAATACTTTCTCGCTTACTGTCATTTAGCATTTAGCAAATACGCATTAATATCATTTAAACATATGTGCCACAGCCATATCACCCTGCAGCCCAAGACTGGTCGCCCATGGTGTGTGGTGAGCACACTGGTGCTGTTGTACTGTGGCTACCGTCGCATCATCCAGGTGGAGGCTGCACACTGGTGGTGGTTGAGGAGAGACCGCCCCCCCCACATGAATGTAAAGCGCTTTGGGTGTACAGCAATACACAATAAAGTGCTATATAAATGCATCATTCATCAAATCTTTGAATGTCTCATAAACGTGTGAGCGTGCTGGCAGAATGAGTGTGAATGTGCGCGGTCTAATTTTGAGCTACAGGCAAAACGAATGAAAAATGTCAGTTTTGATCGACTTTGAGGTTTTCACAAAACTGAGTTCACAAAGCCCTCTTCTAGCGATCCCAACGTTCCAAATCGTAATTAAACATCTAAAATGATCTTTATTTGTGTGTTTTCTGAGAGGAGGATCTCTTTCTCTGCTCACTTCTGGACGACTGCTGCTGCTTCTCAAGTTGTGAGCTTTGTGCTTAAGCTTTGTGAATATTCATATCGAATTCTCCATGACATGAGTCCAAACCCGTGAAATATAATTTTCAAACCCATGCTGATGAAAACAAAATGATCACGCTGACTTACATTTTCAAAGTGCGTGCAAATAATGCGCCTCTCCGAGAGTGAGCGATCTCCCTTTAAAGTACTTTACTGCGAAATATGTCTTGGCGAGATTCACACAAACATAATCTGTTATGTCTTACATGAACGTTTAGTTTGTTTACGTAGACTTTGTTTCTAAAGTAGAACACAAACGAAGATTTTTAACCCAAACCGTTGCAGTCTGTCAGTCTTATAATGGAAGTGAATGGGAATCACGGCTTTGAGAGTCAAAAAAACATACACAAACAAAACCAAATTAAACCCTGCTTTGAAAATGGATTAAAAATAATTGTGTAAAATAAACATACTTATACTTTAGAAGACAAAGCATTTTTCACAAATAAAAATCTAATTGAAAAGGAAGTAAACACTGTAACCAACAGGGCACTCAGTATGCACTCAGTATTCTGGGAAGTTTGTGTGCACTCATTTTACATACAGCACGCAATGAAAATTACATGAATATGGCAGTGGGCAAATGCACAAGCGCAGCATAATTTGAAATCCCTTATTTAAAGTTTGTCGATCGCGCGTCTCCAGTGAAGCTGAACTATCCTCCTGTCCACATTCAATTCACATGGACCGACCGTCACGCAGAGAACACGCGATCATGCAGGTCACATGCATGCTTCACAAGATCTCAACTGGATTCGACTAAGTCTGCAAGGTTTGTGAAATTAAATGTTCATTAGTCATTCAAAGATTTGTTTAAATTATATAAATGAGTATTTGCTGAATGCTGACTGCAAACACGAAAGTATTATAATGTTTGCCTTTGTATTACTAATAATATAAAAGCAATCGTTATAATACTATTTTGTATACATTTTAATTCCTTTGTTTAACAGTTATTAGATAGACTGTGAGCGGTGTGTGCTCATAAAAGTCCCTCCACGAACGCATCGGCTAAACAGAAAAACTTATCGGCCGATGCAGATATTTGAAAAATGCCAAATATCGGCCAATATAATATATATATTATATAAATATTATTATATTATATTATATATATAACAATATATACCGTGGCGATATATCGGTCAACCACTACTTATAAGTGCATTACCGCCACCTATCTCTCAAATGGACCATTGACACTCTATCTACAACGGGTTCCTCAATAGGCGGCCCGCGAGAGAAAAATGTTTGGCCTGTGCTAATTTCAAATAATGTGGCATGAAAATTCAAACGCAGCATCAGAAAGCAGCATTAACTTACATCGTGTCTACACCGGACGCGAGCGGCGTGACGCAACAAAATACAATATTTGGATGGGTTAAATGCAGAGCACTAATTCCTAGTATGGGTCACCATACTTGGCCACATGTCATGTCACGTCACAATAGAAATTATAATCAGTGATGCTGTCTATACTGGATGCAGCGCGACAAATCCCCGACAGAAAACTGCTGACTTGTTCTATTTATGACGTACTGACACAAAGTTCAAATGATTTGCAATGCTTTGTTGCATCCAGTGTAGATATACGATGTGACCGCAAAAAAATGGCAAGTGTGAAGTAAAGAAAAGTAAACCCTGAAAATAGATGATTCAAATGTGGCGAGCGGCGCGAGGCGACGCAACAAAATACAATAGAATCCATTATAATCAGTGATGCTGTCTACACTGTCTATTTATGACGTACTGACACAAAGTTCAAATGATTTGCAATGCTTTGTTGCATCCAGTGTAGATATACGATGTGACCGCAAAAAAATGGCAAGTGTGAAGTAAAGAAAAGTAAACCCTGAAAATAGATGATTCAAATGTGAATGGACTGAACAGTTTTGAGTGAGTGAGTGACTGATACCATCTTTGTTAT
>NW_015555948.1:3493-8400 GCF_001515605.1 Sinocyclocheilus anshuiensis | reverse complement strand
TAATTTATTTTCAAGATCTGAGGTAAAATATCTATTGTTGCTTTCACTATGGCTATAAAGATCACGCAGAATAATATTCAAACTCGCATTAGACACTCTTAACATTGAATAAAGCACATAATCATTACCTGAGATACCTGAGACATCAATACCTGTCATATTTTCGGATATGATAGGGAAAGTGGAGAGAAGAGATCCAGTCTGGAGATGAGCAGGAACAGTTGATTTGCATGCAGACATGGAGATCCAAAAAAGATTTGTTTGTTCATTTGTTTTTAATATTCAACAGGCAAAGTTCTTCTGTATCTAAATGCAAAAATGTTCATAATTGTTTGAATAAAACAGACTACTGGGGGAAAAAACCTGAATATTTATCTTGTGACCATCTTTTGGTTATTTTTACAAAAGCAACAATATAATTATTGTAGTAATAATAATTTATATTTATTTATATATATATATATGTAGGGGTCAGTGGCCCTTGGTTTGGTATTGTTGGCAGAATTCGGCCCTCGGCGAAAACGAATTGAGGAACCCTGATCTACAATCTCAATTAGGAGTGTCAATGGTCCATCTATGACCTTCAAACGGCTGTAGCTCAGTAATTTTTTGTCCAATTCCAACAAGTCTTATCATTTTGAAGGTATTTTAATGGAGAAAGTAAAATTTGCTCATTCCAACTCATTTCGCCATCATGGGTCACGTTTAATTTCACAATCCTTGCAGACGTAGTCCAATCCTGCTGTGAGATCTTGTAAAGTGTGCATTTGAATCCTGCATGATCACGTGTTCTCTGCGTGACGGTCGGTTCGTGAGAATTGAATGCTGACAGGAGAGTTCAACTTCACTGAGAGGCGCGACCAAATGTTACATTTTTTTATATTTCTTTATTTTTGAAAAACACTGTAAAAGACTGTAATACTGTCATCTACAGTATAAGTATGATTATTTTACACATTTTTAAATTCATTTTGGAATTATTAACATTTTTATTAATTTAATAAGAAGTGTGAAATATAAATATGTAAAGTGGGTTAAATTCAAAAAGCTCTAAATGAATTTTACAATTGATTTGTGCGAATAAAGACAGCATTGGACAAAAGGCACGTCAATGCCGACCATTTAAACATTTAAAATACACAAGTTCTTTCATTGTACCATTTTGGAAAGGGGGAATTCGGGGACTCTAAAACCAGAACAAATTCTTGTCTGAATGCAACGGAATACATAAATCTCTGCATTTCTGGCCATGTCAAACCACGACTGGCTTGATTGCATGTTAAATGGTAGTCTAGTTAAAGATTATTGCTACATGCGCAGAATGAACATTTTCCTCATATATATATATATTGGGAATGGGTCACGGTTTTCAAATATTCGATCAGTTGATTTAATAATAGAATATCAAATAGGCTGTGAATTTAGTTTTTTTTTTTTTTTTTTTTTCCATAATTCTTCATGTCTTCAGTGCTGATGTGGTGGTGATGCGTTCATGTAACCAGAGGGCGGCGCTGCCGATAATGCACCTAAAAGCTGTCATAGACAACAGAAGAACACCACATTGTCTCACTGCACACTGTAGATTTGAGTCAGGATTTAACCATCAAAACCGATGCAGAGTCATCCAGCTCAGTTCAACTAAGCAAGCCAGAGGTGACAGCGGCAAGGAACCAAAACTCCATCGGTGACAGAATGGAGAAAAAACCTTGAGAGAAACCAGGCTCAGTCGGGGGGCCAGTTCTCCTCTGGCCAGACAAAACCAGCAATTCAATTCCAGGCTGCAGCAAAGTCAGATTGTGCAGAGGGCTCATCTGGTTCCTGTGGTCTTGTCCAGGTGGCCGTCTGAAACAAGGTCCTCACTAAGGATCTGTATCTGGGGCTCATCTAGTTGTCCTGGTCTCCGCTGTCTTTCAGGGCTGTAGAGGTCCTCTCTAGGTGCTGATCCACCATCTGGTCTGAATACGTACTGGATCCGGGTGACTGCAGTGACCATCTGATCTGGATACAGACTGGATCTGGTGCATGTTATCTCACTAGATTTATAACGTAAATCATTTATAAACATGCCAACACAGGAGAATACATCAACATATTTCTATGTGATTTGTTGTACATCGCGATTTCAAAATAAAAGTTCAAACCCTCGCTCCGAGTTTGCATGTGGCCAAATATTAAAATTACATGGATTTAAACGTCCTTGAATCATGCTGTAAAGTGAAGTATCGCCAGGCCGTTGGCACCCTCTGCAGGTATTTGTTATAATACATAATATACTTAAAGGGATAGTTCACCCAAAAATGAAAATTACCCCATGATTTTCTCACCCTCAAGCCATCCTAGGAGTATATGACATTAACGAGAGAGTGGCGTCCAGCAGATGACGTAGCACGTAGGCAAACGCGGTGACTGACGCGGAAGTGACAAGCGTGGAAGTGCAAAGGAGAGAGCAAAACAAAACACCGGTCACGAATTAGTAGTACAAAACGAGGATTTGTAAAGAAAAATGTCAGATTTCGATATAAGCCAAGAGGATACTGGTTTTCCTTTGCTATAAACAAAACTTGTTTCTCACGAGACTAGCATATTCTCACCGGAGCTTTTGCTACCCCTACGTCCTTCGTCATCCGCTGAACTCCACTCTCTCGTGAATGTGCGTACGACAGTTAGCGGAAGCTAGAGATTAAGGTTTATAAAGTTGTAAATATGGATGTTTTTCTTACACAAACGCATCGCGTCGCTTCAGAAGGCCTTTATTTACCCCCCGGAGCAGTATGGACTTCTTTTATAATGGATGGGTGCAATTTTTTTACTTCAAATTTTGGGCTATCATCCACTCCCATTATAAAGCATGGATTAGCCTGGACATTATTTAATATAACTCTGATTGTATTTGTCTGATAGCAGAATGTCCTATACACCTAGGATGGCTTGAGTATGAGTAAATCATGGGGTAATTTTCATTTTTGGGTGAACTATCCCTTTAAGTTGGTTATGTTCATATTTTGTGTAGGCATATTACATTATATACGTTTATTTTATTAGTGTTCAATAAAACCATGTAATTGGTTTTGATACTTTGTTTGAACCAATTATTATTGCCTCATCATTAGTTTATATATAAATAGTCATACTAAAGCCTGTTTTTCCACTTCTATTTGTATTACTAAAAAATATCAGATTACGCAATTGTCAAAATAATTAGTAGACTACTTGATTACCAAAATAATCATTAGTTTCAGCCCTTGATTAGTTAAAAAATGTCTAAATACAACTGCATTGTTTTGATTTGTGTGATTTAAAAGACAATTTTTTTTTTTAAATCTTCAAAATTGTATTAAAATATTGTCTCTTCTAGTGAACCAAGTATCTGTATATCTCGTGAGCTAAATGCATTGTCACACACCCTAGTGTTGGTAAGCAGTGATATAGCTCATAATTTCCCGAATGTATGATACAGCTTTCAATCTTCAGGTCAATCATATATTCATGAAAAAAAAAATCAGTTTGAAGAAGGAAAGCGATAACTTTGCCATAATATCCTTTCACATGTTAAAGTTGCCACAGTTATTGCATGCTTTTGTGCTTCACTTTATTTGTACCATTTTGTTTTATTTATTAGAATTTCAAAGATAATAACGATGTTGTTTAATAAGTGAGATCTCTGAAAACCAAAAAAGTAGTGCTTAAAGTCCTTGAAAGTCCTGGACTTTCATTTTGCAGTTTCTGTAATATTATATATATATATGTATATTAGGGATGGGCATTACAAGCAAAAATAATATTCAAAAATCGCTGGGTATTATTTGAAAATCGCACCCCTCCCCCGCAAGCACGCACAAACACCCATAAACCGAGAGAGACGGGATTCACGCTTTCAATCTCTATGATGAACTGTTTAATTCAGAAGATAGGCTACCTTAACTCAGGCCATATAATGATTGTAACGTGCTGAAACATATTAATAGGCCTATAATAAACATAACCGAATGACAGCACTTATTAACATAACAGTCCGTCGATTAGCATAAATCAAATGCTCATAAGAATCCGTGTATCATTCGATCATTCGTTTTGAAAGTACACAGCTCCTTTTTCGTTTTTTCCAAACAACGAAAAACGAGAAATCAACTTAAATTTTCGTTTTTCGCTCCGGGGTAGAAAAATGAATAAACAGCTTGAATATTTGATTTCTACACGTGGGCGGGAATTAAACGCCCCTTTCTGCTGATTGGTCAGCCGAAGATCAAACCGTGCCGTCATCAGTTCCTCTGCAGTATCACGCAGCAGAATAATAGTCCTCCACTGCTGCAGTTGTATGGATTCTTAACGCATTTATTGCAACTACATTTAATCTTTTTTCATCAAACAAACAGTCAAATGAATAGCTCGACACAACTCGTACCGGGGCAGAGTCTAGACAGGGCTTTCTTCTGTGTAAATATAAATTCTATTCTTTGCATCAGCTGGGCATGGCAGGGTATGATATGACAGCTGTCTTAGCCTACCCTGCTCACCCAGTAAGTCTGTTTGTTTAATTAATTAATTCGTTTCAAAATATTTTAAACACCAAGACAAAAAGGAAGGAATAATAAATTGGCTTGGGTATATATAGGCCTATAATGTTCACACAAGAACTGACAACCGAAGAACAACATATATTAAATAGCCTACTGATAGAGTTTTATAATGTAGTCTTGTGTTTTATTAAAATTGATTATAATTGATATCTCAAAAGGATATGCACTTGTGCTGGGCGTGAGCTGATTTTCATAAAATATAATAACTTGCCATTTCGGTTTGTTTCTCACCAAACCCTCAGTATACCTTCAGAATGCTTGGAATATACGCCACGAGATGCATATGATTATTTTACGACAGATATGCATCCGCTTAAAAAAAAAAAAAAA
>NW_015555948.1:0-3466 GCF_001515605.1 Sinocyclocheilus anshuiensis | reverse complement strand
CGAATACTTGTCTTTTAAAAGGCTTCATTTAGATTATTTGACGTTAAATGCATCATATAAGTCACTTTGGAATAAATCACAGTAGGCCTATGTATCATGATAAAAAAAAACGACTATACAATCTGGAAATACTTTAGGCTATAGCTAATTATTTCTCGGTCCCCCTATCACTTTAAGAACCGCTGGTCTACACAGAAGAAAGACCTGTCTAGACTCTGCCCCGGTACGAGTTGTGTCGAGCTATTCATTAGTCTGTTTGATGAGAAAAATATGAAATGTATTTGCAATAAAATGGGTAATTAATCCATACAACTGCAGCAGTGGAGGACTATTATTCTGCTGCGTGATACTGCGGAAGAACTGATGACGGCATGGTTTGATCTTTGGCTGATCAATCATCAGAAAGGGGTGTTTAATTCCCGCCCACGTGTAGAAATCAAATATTCAAGCTGTTTATTCATTTTTCTACCCCTGAGCGAAAAAATAAAATTTAAACTGAATTCTCTTTTTCAATTTTTGGAAAAAACAAAACAAAAAAGGAGCCGTTTTCTAATTTTTCTACTTTCAATATTAAATCAAAAAACGAATGATCGAATGATACACGGATTCATAACGCTAAGACATTTCCATTTCAAAAAATGGAACCTCTAAAGGAAATAGACACGAAATGGGAGGAAAAATATACCTTACTTCTTCTTGTTGCATCTTTCCCAAAAAGAAGAAATTAAGTCTTCTGTCGCAATTATATCGTTGGGCAGTTATACTGTATATAAACTGCGGACATCAGGGAGCCATTAATATGCGGGGCATTTAAATCCAGTGGCGGTTCGTGGGTTTTAAAATAGAGGAGGCACACTAATTGTATTGGTCTGGGATCCCTGCCGATTATTATTATTATAATTTGCTTAACCACTTTAAAATGGCTTTTTGGTTGCTTTTAGTCAGAAAACGTAAAGAAAACGACATACATATTACAAACAAAAAATACACATTCTGAGACATGAACTGAAATGAATTGTGAATTTTATTAACATTAAATTGTCCTCCTCCCATTTTCACCTCAACATTATGGGGAAGCTGTGCCTCCCCCGACGAGCCGCCACTGTTTAAATCACTTTTGAACGCGCGCTTGTTTTTTGCTTTCGAGATTCGCGATCACACATATGTACGGAGCAATCGGCAGTACTTGCCACACATTTTACAAGATTAGATGTTTGTCAGTGGTTCTCAGGATCTGCAAATCATTCGCCATCATCCTATCAGTCAGTTCTCCTTCAGGGCTCGCAAAATCGCTAGCCCGACGTCCCGGGGCTATTGTGTTTTCCAGTCGGGCTACCAAAATGTATCGTTGCCCTGCCCGACGGGCTATCTTGAATAGTGATATAAAATCCCTTCCTTAATTTGCGTTGTTCACTCGCTTGTAGTCATCATAGTTTATCATTTACATGTGTTTCTAAGTCGTACCAATTTAAACATTCAAGCGTTTTAAACCATTCATGCGCATGAAGAATTCAGTTCGGTGCTGGCGCCTCGGCAGAGCACGCACACAGAATTGATTCCTCTTTCGCTTGAACGGACACGTACATGCAAAATTATCTCAAAATAACTATCTCGGCAAGTATTTTCATGTCTTGAATGTAAACAGTGGAGAAAGAAATCACGCATGCATCATTATATTGGATCCGTGCTTTCGGTCTTAAAGGGGCAGCAGCCTATAAGCACCTGCTGTTTAAGCGCCACCTGCTGTCAGAGAGGGACATTTGCGTCTCATTCAGCCTCTGCTGTTTTTTTTATGTAGTATCACAAAGCTAAAGTCAGACCATTTTGTTTTTGTTTCAAATTTAAAAATTTTACAATCTAAATAACATGTATGCAGCATCTTTGTTTGGATCGTGATTAAAATACACAGGCAAAACCTTAGTTTACTTGCATGAAAACATTTATTTTATTTGTATTATTTATTTATTTGATTTGGGATTTGTTTTAAAATTTCAAGTTAGTATATTGTTTGACATTTTCAATTTCACAAAGTAATGTGCAGCCTTCTGTTCTGAGAAATAACAAATGGACACCTTTTTTAAAATCGGTCTTAAATCTCATTTTGTTAAAAAAGAAATTGTCAGAAAATCAGTATCGTGAATCATATCACATCGTGAGTTGAGTGAATTATTGCATCCCTATATGCTACTAGTTTTTGCTGTGGTATTGTAGTAAATTGCTCTTTAAATAAGTGTTACTTAAATAATAAAGAACCATATTTTTTTGCTCATCTGAAAAATGATCCGATCTGTGACTCAAAATGTGATATGATAATGTAATATAATCCGAACCATGAGATTTGTGATCCGTTGCACCTCTACTCTCTTGACTTGTTATTTGAAGAAAAAATACAATATATTTTATTGGGGCTAGTTAAATTCATTTTTCTGAAGAATGCCTGCGCGAAGGGCTACCAGGGATTTTGAAATTTTAAGAGCCCTGTCCTTACTCTGTTTTTGTGGTAAGTGAAATGTTATGTACTGTAATGTAATGTAACAGGCTACCGCTAGCAAGCGGCTAACCATGTCCCTTTAGTGGCTCCATAGTGCTGTACGCGTGGGGGGTTGGCCATAGAGGCTATTTACACTTAGTGAAAATAGCAGTATTTTTTAGGGATATCATATGCAATTTACACTACGTGCAAATAGCTATAGATTCTATTTATACTATGTTAAAATAACAGGATATTCTGCTAATTACTTATTGCAAATAGTGGCAATTATCTGCACCTCAGCATTGTAATACATTATAAAACAGTATGCAATAACTTATTGAGTGTTAATTTTAATTATAATTAAAATTATTAAATGGATGCCACCTTATTGGGACAAACGCCGTAAACCTTAACCTTACCCGATACTTTTTCAACTTTTTGATTATTTCCTTTATTTTTATTAAAAATAAATGCTTTTCTGATATGATTTAATATTTGAAAAGGGAGAAAAAAAGTTTGCCAAAAGGCAGATTCGAACCCGGCTGTCAAAAGCTGTGTGTGTGTGTAAAAGCTGTCAAAGACAACAGAAGAACACATTGTCTCACACGCACACTGTAGACTTGCATGGCATAAAAAAAAAAAAGACTTGGGTAGCATATAACGGTTACAGTAACTTGGGACGATGTCAAATAAGAGTTCTGTGAGGACCACAAATACCCCCGACTGGGTTAAGGGTGTGGCTGAATCTGTGGTCAGAAAGGCGCGGAAAACAACGCATTCTACGGCATAGGCGCGGGAAGTGGGGGTGCTGAGGGTGCTGCAGCAACTGTTTTTCTCTGTGGGCAACTGTTTACCTGTTGGGGGAAAAAAATACAAAAATCAGTTGTTGGCAGAGGCTATTTACACTAACTTCACCCACCAACGTGTGATTGGGCTAGTCAACATTACAAAAGACAGAATCGTTGACATTTTTGCAGATTTATTAAAAAAGAA
>NW_015555947.1:0-845 GCF_001515605.1 Sinocyclocheilus anshuiensis | reverse complement strand
CAACGCTGGTATATATACTATCTATATTAGGATCGATCCGCCCACTGCTAGAAGGAGAAGGGCTGCTAATGTAGACAACGCTGGTATATATACTATCTATATTAGGATCGATCCGCCCACCGCTAGAAGAAGAAGGGCTGCTAATGTAGACAACCCCCCCCCATAAAAAATTAATAAAAATAATAAATAATCCTTCATAGCATTTACATATTAAAACTGAATTTATAATTACTTTTCCTGATTCAAATACAATCAGCAGACGATAAAAGTTGTTGATTGTGACGAGTGGGGCCGGGGCCGAGAGCCGTGGGAACGGAGCGAGGCCGGTGGAGTAATTGATAATGAGCGACACCTGCACCACTCACCGGTCTCGAGTCTCACGGAGGAGCTATTATTATTAATAAACAATTCATTATATGAATAAATCATATTATTATAATATTATTAATATGAAATAATATTAATATTTCATTGCATTATTGTGGAATAATAGCTACTGTTTATTCGGGCAGTGTTCAGTAAAGAGCGTTGTGATTCACGAGAAAAATATATAGGTATAATAATTATTTCTGCTGCATTTATTATGTTGTTTATCTCATTTGAATATGAAAGCACTGTGTAAAGTTCTGTACAAAGGAAACATTTTGTATTAAAACATCTCCCTATAATTGAAAAAAGACAGTGTATAATATAAAAATGAAAGCGTAAATCAAATGAATATGTTTTCAGTATGTGTCGCTCACTGTTTCTGATGTAACTTTCAGTATTAATAATTCAATCAGAGAATGACCGTCAGTGATGAGGAAAATGTCTGATGTGTTTGATCAACAGCACGAGTGTCATAA
>NW_015555946.1:86057-92987 GCF_001515605.1 Sinocyclocheilus anshuiensis | reverse complement strand
TTTTCCACGACATTCTAATTTATTGAGATGCACCTGTATGTCATGCAAAAAAGTCAAACTACATTACCTCCATTATCCATTTGAATGCAAATCAAAGATATAATGAATTTAACCTACTATAATCTCAAAGACAGAGCAAGAATCAGCCATTTTATGTCCAAACGGGATCCAGAAACACACATTCATTATAGTGACAACATTGGATCCATTTTCAAGTACATATTACACCTGTCACAAGATCAGACAGGGATCGACAACAGGTAAGTCGACTCATCACAGGTTTATCTTCAAACATTCTGAAGACAGTGAAGCACACGGGTGAGCAAACAGATGATGGTTAAACTGGTATGACGTAAATCGAGAATTGACAGTTCTTTCTGTTGCAGGAACCCAATGAAGAGGCAGATGAGACAGAAGACTAACTGGGATGCAGACTGACAGACAGAAGGTATGTAATCACATTCACGAGTCAGGTACATAGCTCCAAGGGTAGAGACCAGACAATGGTAAGATGGAGAGTGACTGCTTATATTTGGTTCTTGATTATCTGGGGCAGGTGTGGGTGGTTAGAACTCTGGTGACTCAGATCGGATGGGAGGAGCTGATGAATCAGGTGCAGTGAATGGAATTGACTCTGTGACTCTCTCTCTGACTCTCATTTTTCAGCTAAAGTCAGAATTCTGAGCATACTCAGCCCAGGGAAGGCAGCGGCTCCAGCTGTGTTGGCTATTGTGACAATATGACCTTAGGTATCTCCCAATTTCTTGGATATTCTGCCCAGTCTGACCATTGGATTGCGGATGGTACCCAGAAGACAAACAGACTGTGACTCCCAGAAGTCGGAAGAAGGCCTGCCACACTCTGCATACCAACTGGGCCCCGCGGCCTGAAAATGCGTCTCTTAGGCGGTAGGTAAACCCTTCAGCAGGATCAATTTGCAGGCCATGGAGAACTAATCAACGACTACCTGGACACAGGAATGGGATTCCGAAGGTAGCAGATCCGAGAGGAAGTCAATGCCAATGTGAGACCATGGATGGTGTGGAATAGGTAGGGGTACCAGTTTACCCTTAGGTAGATGGTGTGGAACCCTGGTGACAGCACAGACTGAGCATTCTCGGATGTACTGGGAGACATCCCAGGCCTTATTGAGCAATCAGTAGCAGTTGTTAAGGAGCGAGAAGGTCTGCTGGCTGCCTGGGTGTCCAGAGCCCAGAGAAGTGTGGACTGAGTCCATGAGGGACAAGTGGAGAGCTGATGGAACATAAATCTGTCCCTCAGGACCTCAAGGTGGAGCGGGCTCTGAGCGCGTAGCCTCAGCAATCTGATCATTGAGGGCCCACTGAATAGGACTGACGATAATAGCTGGAGGGAGAATATGTTCCGGCGATGATGGACTGGGGTCAGGATTATGCACATGGGATAGAGCATCAGCCTGCTGGTACTTATGACCTGGATGGTAGGTTACAGTGAATTAGAAATGGGTGATGAAGAGAGCCCAAAGAGCCTGTCTGGGATTTAGTCTCTTGGCCTCAGAGATACTCAAGGTTCCGATGATCTGTAATAACATTAGAGGGGATGCTTGGCTCCCTCCAGCCAATGTCTCCACTCCTCGAGAGCCAACTTGATGGCCAAGAGTTGCTGATATTGTAGTTGAGCTCTGCCAGGGATAGTTTGTTAGAGGCAGTGGTGTAATGTAACGAAGTAATAATACTTCGTTACAGTACTTAAGTATTTATTGGGAGTATCTGTACTTTACTTGAGTTTTTATATTTCAGTCAACTTTTACTTTTACTCCACTACATTTCCTGATTAAAATTTATACTTTTACTCCGATACATTTCCCCAAAGCATATTCGTTACTTACTACAAAATAGTCAGAAGTCAGAAGAACACAGACTGCAGGAAAGCAGGTTTGATGAATCAGTGGTCTGGCGTTTGCAACAAAGATCTAAGACTTTTTCTATGTACACAAAAGGCCTATTTCTCTCAAATATTGTTCACAAATCTGTCTAAATCTTTGTTAGTGAGCACTTCTCCTTTCAACAGTCCGACAGTTCTGGTCGACGCAACAGAGCACAGAGCACCAGAACGGCCAGGCACAGGAACAGTTTCTTCCCTCAGACAATCCATCTCATGAACACTTAACAATAAATGTGGAACACACAACACTATTATACATTATTTATTTAACACATACTTATTTACATTTCAAATTTGCACATATACCTGTACATACTGTACATAATTGTCTATATTATATATTGTGTTTTTGCTATTTTGTATATTGTCTATTTTGTATATTTCTATATTATTATTTTTATTATCTGTGTCCTGTCTTGTCACTGTCATTCTGTTGCACTGTGGAGCTTCTGTCACTAAAACAAATTCCTCATACTGTATGTGTAAACATACCTGGCAATAAAGCTCATTCTGATTCTGATTCTGATTAAGCTACAGTAAGCATTATTCATCTTGACTCTTTTTCTTTATTTAAAGGACACCACACATTAATCAACATTTCTGTAAATGTGCCAGTGTTAGCCAGCTGGTTAATTTTCAACTGCAGTCCTTTGACAAGATATTTAAAATCCTTTAAAATAACAAAAGAAATATCAACAAAAACAACAAAACAATAACTCAATACCATTTCCACAATTAGCCATGCAAGCACACAAAGCAACAACACACAACCCTAAATAGATAAGATGCAAGCCTGCTGGAAAACAGTAAGCATACTGTACATAAAGCACATCAGATGCAATTTTGAGTTAATAAAATAATAGCAAACACCTAAATTGTATAACAGCACTATAAAAAAAGCATTCCAGACAATTAATAAAACACTAATTAAATAGTCCAAACATACCCAAGCCCTGCATTTGGCCATCTAACAACGAGCAAAGGACATGGGACATGTTAGCAGCAGGTTCAGAAGAAAGAGCTTTATTGCCAAGTATGTTTGCACATACAAGGAATTTGTTATAGTGTCACCGCCAGGCAGCCTGAGATCCGTGCAGCTACCGTTGGATCATCTGGTTGAAATGAAAGATAGAGCTGTGTGTCATCAGCATAGCAATGGTAGGAGAAGCCATGTGCCTGTATGATGGGACCCAGTGATGTTGACAGATAGAGCTAGGGACAGAGAGCTGGGTTAGTTTGGTCTGGAGGAGTGTTGGGATGATGGTGTTGAAAGCGGAGCTAAAGTCCACAAACAGGATCCTCACATAAGTCCCTGTTTTGTCCAGATGTTGCAGGATGAAGTGCAGTCCCATATTGACTGCATCATCCACGGACCTGTTTGCTCGGTAAGCAAACTGCAGGGGGTCTAGTAAGGGTCCAGTAATGTCTTTCAGATAAGCCAACACCAACCTCTCAAATGTCTTCATGACCACAGACGTTAGGGCCACAGGTCTGTAGTCATTAAGTCCTGTTATCTTGGGTTTCTTTGGGACGGGGATGATGGTGGAGCGTTTGAAGCAGGCAGGGACTTTGCACAGCTCCAGTGATCTGTTGAAGATCTGTGAGAAGATGGGGGCCAGTTGGTCAGCGCAGGTTTTCAGACAGGCTGGTGTCACACCGTCTGGGCCTGGTGCTTTTCTTCTCTTGTTCTTTCTGAAGACCTGGCGCACATCATGCTCACTGATCTGAAACGTAGGAATAGGGGAGAGGGGGGGTTGCAGGAGGTGTTGATGGTTGTGTGGAGAGATGTTTAGAGCGGGTGTGGGGTGTTAGACTTGGAGTTTCAAATCTACAGTAAAACTCATTCAGGTCTTCAGCAAGGTGTTGATTGGCCTCAGTGCTGGGGGATGGTGTCTTGTAGTTGGTGATGTCCTTCAGGCCTTTCCACACTGATGCAGGCTCATTCGCAGAAAACTGGTGTTCTAGTTTTTTAGCGTAGTTCCTCTTGGCGACTCTAATCTCCTTATTCAGTGTGTTTCTGGCCTGATTGTACAAGACTCTGTCCTCCCTTTTGTAGGCATCCTCTTTGGCCTGACGAAGATGACGAAGTTTTGCTGTAAACCATGGCTTATCATTATTGAATGTTAAATGAGTCCTGGTAGGGATGTACATGTCTTCACAGAAACTGATATATGATGTTACAGATTCCGTTAAATAGTAACGATAGTAATAATAAAGAGATCGATAACTATATAGATAAAACATTTTCATATGTCTGATTTTTTAAAAGCCAGACTTTAAGACTTCGTCTGAAGGAGTAATATGTGGTACAATTTCTTATTTCAATTGGAAGTATGTTCCACAACTGAGAAGCTCTTACAGAAAAACATAATTGGCTGAATGAGGTGTACCTGAAAGGGATTTCACAGTCCCCTCTCTGAGTGGATCTTGTAGATCTATTATTTGGATCTTTCTGCTTAACAAAAATACTAAATGGTGGAGGAGCTTTTCCATTTAAGATCCTAAACATCAAGCAGGCGTCAGTATATTCTGTTAGATTCTCCCAACTAAGGATATCATATTTGCGCAAAATTTCACAGTGGTGGTTTGTATTAGGTTTTCTGTCTAACACTTTATATGCCTGCTTATACAGGGAAAGAATGGGCTTCAGTGTTGTACCTTTAACTTGAGACCAAGTCGTCATACAGTATCTTGAGCGTTGTATAATGTCTCTGTTCAAGTTCTGCTATTTCACAAGCTGAGTGAGAGTCATACTCGCAAAGGTAATGTTAATTGTTAAAGGGGTCATATGATGCTGCTAAAAAGAACATTATTAGCACCTTCACGACATGGCGGCGGCAGCAACAATACTACAGCGAGAATAAAAGTTACGCCTTCTTTCTTTGCGTGAACATTTGGGCGGCATTCTGCAAATCTTCGCACATAGTGAGGTAGATATGTGGGGGCGTGTTCGAACGAGCCGTTTTAGGTAGGTGTGGCTGACTCTTAACTTTTATAAAGAATATCTCTTTGGATTTGAGACTTTAGTCTTTGCAACTTTACAGATCTTCTTTATGCACCAAGAGCTTGTAACACTCCAAAGAGAAAGGAAAAAATGAAATCGCATCATATGATCCCTTTAAACCAAACAAAATCAAACGTTCAAAAACATGCAGCAATGTGATTCTTTTATTGCGTGACAGGCTGTGGGTTTAATTAGTGACATTATTAATAGATTTACTATCCGGCGTCTTCTTGTCATCTCTACGACCTGCTTCCCTTGGTTTTTTAACATTTAGAAAAAGTGAAAAAACTTATTACATTGTACAGTATTCTCTCAGAACGATGATCTGAGTTACTATTGCAATTCTCGATGCAGCATGAATGACATGCAATGGTGACATTTTTCACAATCACAACAGAACATCTAACTACTGCCCTAAACTGAATAGTGGAAAGGCAGCACAATCCTCCCATTATGGCGGATAAACAAAGAAGTTTCCCAGAACTCAACACGGCGTGACGTCACGAGATCTATGGCATCTATAGATCTTCTTGTTATATAATGTCACGTTAAAATACCAAGCATTACGTTATTCTCATGTCTGAAAATAAAACATGAAGGAAAATCGACAGCTCATTCAGTCAAACAGATGGATAAGTCTTATTTGTAGGGCAACCTCATGATTTGAAATGATACGTTTCAGCCTTTTTGAATGGAAGTTACCTAAACCGGAAGAAAAATGCAGTAACATCAAGAATAAGGTGGATTCTTCCCATAAGAACGGGTGCGGCCATTTGTAATTTTTATGGGTCTGGCTTCCGGTCTCATTCGCTTTCAGCTATTTATAGCTGTACAAAACAGCTAGTTTTTCTGCTTGATATTGCAAATTGGTGTGTCTTAACTTAATATTTTAATGTATTATCTTAATTATGAACACATTGGTTTGTAGTGCAAACAGTTTTGCCATTTACTACACATTGTTATTCTTCTCATTATTTCCCAATAGTAGCTAATGAATGAGCGTTGAAGAATAAGGTGGATTGACCCTTTTAGTTCCAATGTCACAATTACATCACAACATTAGCTGGAGGCAAAACAAAGGGATAACTGGAGGTGGCCACTACAAACCAGCACAGAGTCGGCTACATATTAAAATGTCATCTTGTTGTGTTGTTGAATGTCAGAATCGATGGAATACAGGCTCCAATTTGAAACTTTATTGCATATCTGCTGCCATTGCCAGACAAAAAAACAAACAAAACAACAACAGCTGTGGTTAAACGCAATAAAATGAGCGGACTGGACAGAAACGATCATCAAAAATGCTCACGTTTACAGCGCACATTTAATATCAGTTAAGGTTAAATAAACTATTGTCTTTTGTTGGTATGGATTATGGTTTGGTTCTGAGTCTAAAGATTTCTCATGCATGCCCACCTAATCAGAAATTGGGTAACAAATTAACTAACGACCAGAGATTAAACATAAAGGAAACCGTTTGTGTCGTCTCCCTTTCTACAGTTGCCATAAGTGCAATTGTAGAGAGAGGGAACAATGAAGGCCCATGGGTGCTTCTCAATACTCAAATTGATGCTTCCTCACTCCTCCGTCCTCCAGCCTGTGACCCGGAAACCGATCAAACTCAGCCATCCTGAAGGACATCTCAGTTCTCTAATTGAACCACGAGGAGGCGAGGAACGAGGAGTGAGGAAGCTTCCTGAGGAGCTATTCAATTAAATTCATGTTTATTTCTATAGCGCCTTTTGCTATACAAATCATTGCAAAGCAGCTGTACGATGTTTCTACAATATGTTTAGTAGTAGTAGCTTATCAGTGGTGCCTATAGCCCTATTCGCACGGGATTAGTATTACCTGGTGACCTCCAGTCATTTGTAATAATTGTGGAGGTTGTCTGTGATCTTAATCCCGTGCGAACCGGCCATGTCTGTAATTTGTAAAGTAAAAATTCCACCACAAATGACCTACCATATTATCACAGGACCTCGGTCTTCTTTGCAATATGG
>NW_015555946.1:78959-85770 GCF_001515605.1 Sinocyclocheilus anshuiensis | reverse complement strand
GTAAAGTAAAAATTCCCCCGCAAATGACCTACCATATTTCGCCGAACACCGAGGTCCTGTGACAATATTAGTCCCGTGCGAATCGGCATCTCTGTGATTCGGCCAACATTTGGCGGGTCGCATATAATTTTTCGAGGTTTTTGTTTGCTGTGCGCCTTTTTATCTATCTTCCGCGAAGAATGGAGCTGCGTTGGAGTGTTTGATAATATTTTGGGTGCTGTCATCATATCGTTACACCATACAATTTGAAGAAAGAGAAAGCTGAAAAGGTTTTGAGGTTAATGTGTTACAAATGAACCAAAGACTTAAACTACCTCAGTCTGTGTGCATTGAATTTATTTAATACACGAGTTTCACAATTTGAGTTGAATTACTGAAATAAATGAACTTTTCCACAACATTCTAATTTATTGAGATGCACCTGTAAGGGCAGATCCCTTTAGCGCAGCTGATGACAAAAACGAAATGTGCTGTGATTGGTTAGCTGTCCCAGTGCGTTGTGATTGGCGAACAGCTTAGACGGTGTTTCAGTACTGCCACACCCCTTGCCAAACAGCAAGTTCCGTCTGCTCCGATATAGTTAAGGATAGGGTGGCCATATGTGCCGTTCATACGGAACACGTCCTGGCCAGGATTTTTATATTGCCTAAAACATCCAAAGTAGTTTGACCAATAACATGCAGGTATTGTATATAATCAACCAATCGTGGTGCGTGAGAAGGTGAGATCTACAGAGAACAATCAAAGCGATGCAAATACGTACACGTGTTTGTTCGTTTGTTTCGACTTGAAGCATCGCTGCGCAGTGCGCACCGATCATTGAATGACACCATAGTACCGCGAGAGCGATTCGAAAGCATAAGCAGCCGTCTGCTCTGCTCTCTATAGCTCTCATGAATGTCATACAACGGTCGATCTGCACAGTGCAAACAGCCAAAACCTGGATGTTTTAGGCAATATAGAAATCCTGGCAAGGACGCATCCCGTAAAAATGGCCCGTATGGTCACCCTAGTTAAGGATGGTGTCAATATTACCATATAAATTTGAGCCGGATTCAGACCCTGAGAATATTGAACAAGAGGATCGCGCAGAACCTTTGCACGCACATATTGCAAGACATATTAGAGGGGTAATACAGTTTATTAATACAGTATACTACATAGCCTACAGGAAAGCAGATAAGCCTAGAATATGAACAGAAAACGCTAAATTGCACGCTAAGCATTTTCCTCTCATAGAAGATGTTAAAGAAAACGCATAACGCAGCTTAATGAAGATGGTGATAAAAAAAAGACCAACCCCCAGTTTCACAGAAAAGGCTTAAGCCTAGTCCTAGACTAAAATGTAAGTCTGAGCCGTTTCAACTGAAATAAACTTGCACTGACTGATCTTAAAATATATCAGTGCCTTTGTTTTGTCTCAAAAAGCCAATAATGTTTTTTTCTAAGCACATTTATAAAAATTACCTAAATGTCCTAATTGAACTATGGCCTAATCCTGGCTTAGTCTAAGCCCTGTCTGTGAAACCGGGCCCAAATGTGCTATAGAAATTATTAAACCTCGGGTCCTCTTCGTTTAGGAGTCACACTTGGCTCCTTCGCGGTCAAAAGTGACCGAAGCCTTGAAATGCAACTTTTTCTATTTTTCAAGAAAATCAATGTAATACATTTTTGTTCAATAATATTTTTTGATTATTATTTAAGATTTTGAGGGGATTTTATTGTACAATGCAATATTTATACAATTTTAATTAGCTATTATTTCCACTAGAATTAATATATTATTTATTTAATTATTTAAATATTATTTTTCAATAAATGCAATATTGTACATTAAAACACAGTGAAAACATTTCAAAACCATTTTTTGAAGTGAGAATTGTGCCATCTGGTGGCATTAAAAAAAAACTTGTGTAATGTTGTGTAACCTCCTATATACTGTATCTCCCTATATTCATATACTGTATACAGAGGCTTTTGGATTCCCATTTTTTAGTTCTTCATTTTATTAGGTTTTACTTTTAGATATATATTCAGACATTCTAAAATACTACTTTTTGTCAAGGTTTAGAATTTGGTTAGATACATATCAGGTTTTGCATTATGATTACAAACGTTAATTTTTTTTTTTAGAAAAACACATGGGAAGCATTTTTCTTACTCAGATATCAGGAACACCTGTTAGGTTAAAATAAGAACAAACACAATAATTATCAAACAGTAAATTAAAGAAAAAGAGGGTAAAATCTAAATAACCATAAATAAATATAATTGTAACTATTTACATACAAAGTGTAATTATTTTACGCATTGCTGCACATGCAACAGATAGTAATTTAGTGTCTCTTGCACTCTGGAAGTTTGCAATTTTTGCAAAAACTGCCGGTTTTAACATCCTTTGGCCAGCACATTTGGCACCTTTTTTCCTTTCTCTGAGTGACTGATCATAGAGGGATAGGCTGTGGAAGAACCAGCTCTAGAGGCACCAGCCGTGGAGTGACCAGTCATGGAGGAACCGGCTCTAGAGGCACCAGCAGTGGAGGGACCAGCTCTGCAGGCACCAGCCGTGGAGCGACCAACCATGGAAGAATAGACTCTAGAGGCACCAGCTCTGGAGGCACCAGCCGTGGAGGGAACAGCTCTGGAGGGACCATCTCTGGAGGGCACCAGCCTTGGAGTGACCAGCCATGGAGGAACCGGCTCCAGAGGCACCAGCCGTGGAGCGACCAGCCATAGAGGAACCAGCACTGGAGGCACCAGCCGTGGAGGGACCAGCTCTGGCGGAATCAGCTCTGGAGGGACCATCTCTGGAGGCACCAGCCATGGAGGAACCGGCTCTAGAGGCATCAGCCGTGGAGAGAACAGCCATGGAGTAACCAGCTCTGGAGGCAACAGCCGTGGAGGGACAAGCTCTGGAGGCACCAGCCATGGAGCGACCAGCCATGGAAGAACCGACTCTAGAGGCACCAGCTGTGGAGGGACCAGCTCTGGAAGGACCAGCCGTGGAGGGAACAGCTCTGGAGGGACCATCTCTGGAGGCACCAGCCATGGAGGAACCGGCTCCAGAGGCACCAGCCGTGGAACGACCAGCCATAGAGGCACCAGCTCTGGAGGCACCAGCCGTGGAGGGACCAGCTCTGGAGGAATCGACTCTGGAGGGACCATCTCTGGAGGCACCGGCCATGGAGCGACCAGCCATAGAGGAACCGGCTCTAGAGGCATCAGCCGTGGAGAGAACAGCCATGGAGTAACCAGCTCTGGAGGCACTAGCTGGGGAGGGACCAGCTCTGGAGGCACCAGCTGGGGAGGGACCAGCTCTGGAAGCACCAGCCGTGGCAGGACCAGAACTGAAGGCACCAGCCGTGGAGGGACCAGCTCTGGAGGCAAAAGCCATGGAGCAACTAGCCCTGGAGGCAACAGCCGTGGAGGGACTGTCGAAGATTATTATTAATCAAAGTATGAATTAATCAAGCATAATCAAGACGAATCTAGCCATTTATATATCCAGTTATTCTTCCATTATAAAAATATATGCCTGTGTGTACAAGCAGCCTACGTGGCAAAATACCCAGACCCTCAGATGAGAAACATCTGGAAAAATAAGAGTGGGCTTTCTTTCTTTACCATAACAAGACATAACTGTGACAACCACAGGCAAGCGCTGAACCAGTTGCACGCTCATGCTTATAACATTGTTTTCTATAGAAGTAGAAATTATGGAGACTGGATCTTTTACTCCTTCCTAGTCAAGTGATGCTGCATCATTTAGTCATTGGTATTAAAACAGAGTGACTTATTTAGTCACTAGGTAGTGTTAACTAATACGCCTGAATTATGAAGTAGCACTCTGGGTAAAAATAATAAGCAAATGTGAGACTTACCAAGTCTCAAAGGGGGGAATGTCGAAGATTTTTATTAATCAAAGTATGAATTAATCAAGCATAATCAAGACGAATCTAGCCATTTATATATCCAGTTATTCTTCCATTATAAAAATATATGCCTGTGTGTACAAGCAGCCTACGTGGCAAAATACCCAGACCCTCAGATGAGAAACATCTGGAAAAATAAAAGTGGGCTTTCTTTCTTTACCATAACAAGACTTGGGGGGGCCCCTTCTCTAGGGAAATATCGAATTATATGCATAAGGAAAACTGTATGGAAATATACCCCACGCCTTAAAGTCAAAACTGTATGTAAAGAGAAGCAGAAAAACACTCTGGAGATTTTTTCTGCAGAGAACTTCTCTGCTTTATTCTCGTTGTAATAAAGTGTGTTTCTTCTGGAAAAGAAACCCCAAGACTGAGTATGATTTCTCAGAGCAGCGGCAGAAGATACTACAAATTGGTGACCCTGACGTGATTGGAAAAGAGCAGAAGAGTGGACGACCACTTTTGGGCTGACTGAGACGAGCAACACAAACACGGTGGCCACCGAATAGGTAAGCAATTTTGCTTATATAATTCTTTTGTGTTGTTTGCCGGTCTGCCCTTGGTGGTAAGGACACTTAAAATCTGCTCTTCCAGAAAAATAAAAAATTATTCAATAAAAATAAAAAAAATAAAAAAGGGGTTTTGATGCCAGAAGAAATAACTGCATGCACATATTTGGTTTACTGTTAGGAAGGCCTTGATAGGTGACCTAGATTGAAACTGGATGGTGTAGGCAGAAATACATTGCATGCAATGGTCTGTGTTTATTGTGGTCGGGACCTAAACGGACAGCAGCAATGAAGCAGATATAGTATAGAAAAGCGCTCAAAGTCCTTTGGATACCGCTCTGTAGGAGAGGAAAAGTACAGAGGGCTGAACGGAAAGGCAAAAATCCCTGCTGGGCGCTGATTTTTTACTGAGTTGAGGGAGATTAATCAGTAAAAGAGCGAGAGCACTGCAGGTCACTCGAGGAAGAGTGTAGTGTTTTGTTGTATGAGACTGAAACTGTGTCTGTGTCTGTATGCATGTCTGTATGATTGATGGTGAATGTATGAGAAAATAAATAAATTCCGTATCGGGTGGGTACAAGCTGCGCACCCCTCTTGGCATAGTGTGGCTGCGTAGCTCTTGCCACACCCGAGAGGGATGAATGAATGATTAGCCCTGAATAATAAAGGGAAACAATATGAATGCATTATCCCTATAAATAAAGGGAAAATTAATGAATGATGAGCCCTGTCTGGATAAAGGGACGAGAAGTGTAAATGTGTTTAGGAAAATAGTAACAATAAAAATTGAATCAAGATCTCTGAAAATTTTCAGAGATCAGTGCAGTAGAAGTGAGACCAAGGTACTAAGTTAAATAAGTATATTAAAAAATAATTATAAGGGCGGACAAAATAATAAAGAGAAGTAAAGATAAATAAGAAATTATTATTAGAAATTTATACATACTGAGTGATTGTAAAATAGAGTTGAGACTATCAAAGGTGTTTTCGTGTTTTTTGTCTTGTGAGTCGCAGTGAGTAACTGCGTCAGACAGAATAAAAAACAAAATTCAAAGATGCATGTCACAGAATAAAGACTAAAATTAGGAGAAATTGGTTAAAATAGTTAAATTAAAATTGAATGGTAATATTATAGGAAAAGCTATGGCAGCCACTCCGGTGGAAATATTAGGATTAAAATATCCACTGTGTAAAGAGTTAATAAACAAGATATCAAACAAATGGCAGAAGAGAACAAAAAATCTAGAGACAAAGTAGCCACAGGAGGGGACATTTGAGGTAACATTGTGTGAGGAAATGGAAACTCCATAAAACTAAGAGTATCAGTAAGAAACGAGAAAAAAGCAAACAAGTGAAAAAGAGAAAGAAGTGATAGCCATGTTTAAAAAGGAAGGGGAGGACATACTAAAAAAAAATAAAATAGGCCAGAAAAATACAGAAAGAGGCAGACAAAAATACGAAGACAAAGGAAAGATTATTTTCTGAGCCGCCCCCCTATTTGCCCACAGAGGGAGAGTTCCCAATCCTCAAGGGAACAGTAGAAGTAACTGGAGAAATGCAAATGGAAGGGCCAGTAGAGTTGGAAGAAAAAAAGGAACCAGCTGTAAAAACAAAGAGGCAAGAGAGAAAAGAAAGTGAAGTATATTTACAGATGGATTGTTATAAACAGGCACGCATAGCGTTAGAAAAGATTAAAACAAACCAAGATAGAACAAAATTTGAGGAAGTGTTAGAAGTAGAAGAGGAAATGAAAGAATCAGGAAAAAAGATACAAGAGGTAAATAAATGGGAAATAGGGAGAAGTAAGTTGTTCGAAAGGTCTGAGGATGTGAGTGAAGGAGGAGTTATTTGATAGCAGAAAATGGGAACAGGGCAGAGAAAAATGGACACTCAGACCACTGGCTGCACAACTTCCAATTTTAATCAAGGGTGCGCAGGGACAGTATGTCCCCTGGGCCTCACAGGACCTCGAGGGGCTGGTCACTCGCCTCCCACATCTGCATGAGGGGGCTGGCAAATGGATAAGGGTATTTGAGGAAGAAACTATGGGCAAACTTTTGGCTGTGGGGGACATTAAAGCTTTGCTGGCTAAAATAGTAGGAGGGGCAAAGATGGATGAAATTCTTCAAACAACTACTCTGGACAGAGCAGTGAACTCTCATAATATGGATGGAATTGTTTTTGATGCATTCCGTCCAGCAGTGTGGCAGGCACTGCATACAGAGTAAAAGGACAAAGAAAATCCAACCACATATGTACAGAGACAGCTGAAAAGGTGGAAACAAGAGACTGAAGGGAATCCAGAAGGAGACCCATTAATGGCAACATTGTTTAGACATGCTGTGATTGATGCTATGCCGCCAGCCGTAA
>NW_015555946.1:56084-76907 GCF_001515605.1 Sinocyclocheilus anshuiensis | reverse complement strand
AAAAGGACAAAGAAAATCCAACCACATATGTACAGAGACAGCTGAAAAGGTGGAAGCAAGAGACTGAAGGGAATCCAGAAGGAGACCCATTAATGGCAACACTGTTTAGACATGCTGTGATTGATGCTATGACGCCAGCCTTAAGGAGCAGGCTGGAGGATGCGGTCGGTTTAAACTCTAACACGCACAAAGAGTTTTGTGACCATGTGTCTCATGCCGTAGAACAATACAGAAAAAATGAACAAAAGCTCAAGAGCCAAGAGAAAGAGCTACAGCGAAAACTAACTCAATTACAGCTTGAAGAATTGACAAACAAAAATAAGAAAAAGATTCAAGCTTCAATAAAGAAAGAAGAAGCAGAACAAATGACAATGATGTCTCCAGTAAATACTCCACAACCTACTATTCTGTCAAGCCCCCCTACAGCAGTCCCTCCAAACACACACCAGATCCCAGTACCTATAATTAATGTTTATACTCAACAGCCAGGACCAATGGGATGGAGAAAATACAGAGAACAGAGAGGCCAGAGAGGAAGAGGCAAACCTTTTACTGGTCCTCCAGGTGTGTGCTGGGCCAGCCCGGACTAGAGGGAAAAACCACACCCATGTTGCTAGACACAGGTGTTGTCTATACCTGTTTAAATTTAAAATATGCCTCACATCTCCCCATGTCTAGAAAATTCGCAAAGACAATAGGATTCTCGGAAAAAATGCAATTAATTCCAATGACAGCTCCAGTGTGTTTACAGACAAGAAATCAAAGTATAACAATGCCCATTCTGGTATCAAATCAGACTCCTATCAATTAGTTAGGAAGAGATGCATTATGTAAATTGGGGCTACGAATTTGGTGTTCTCCAGAAGGTATATATATCGACGCAATAGGAAAAGAAACAGAAATGGTGGTTACAGAGCCAAAAGCTAATATCTATTGGATAGGACATATAGAACAAGATGTGAGACAGACAGTCAATAAGTGGGGAAAGTTTATTGAAGCACAAATTCCTGAAGCACAGCTATCAAAATCAGAATTTCATTGCACAATGATATATGATCCAAAGAGAGAAGAAAAAATAGGGCAATTAATTTCTGCTATGAT
This sequence comes from Sinocyclocheilus anshuiensis, assembly GCF_001515605.1. Taxonomy (NCBI): domain Eukaryota; kingdom Metazoa; phylum Chordata; class Actinopteri; order Cypriniformes; family Cyprinidae; genus Sinocyclocheilus; species Sinocyclocheilus anshuiensis. The sequence goes on along the minus strand of NW_015555946.1, from coordinate 75,806 downwards.
GCTTCCAAAAAGACTAGCAATAATCAAATGTCAGGCACACAAGAAGGGAAATGATTATGTCATTAAGGGAAACAATGCAGCTGATATAGAAGCTAAAAAAGCTTCAGGGTGTCAAGTAGCAGTATTAGCACCTGTAGTACTTATCGATCCTCAACCTCAATTAGAGGATATAATTCGAATTCAAGAACAAGCAGGCCCCTATGAACAATCAATGTGGCACCAAAGGGGAGCTAAAAAAGACTCACAATAGATCTGGTGTACACATGAAGGAAACATGGTAGCACCTACTTCACTTTTGAATGTTCTTATCCCTTACGAAAAAGAAGTTTATTCAAGTGTGCTATTAGTATACTTCTTTTTTAAGCTAAACAATAGGAAAGTATACTTTTAGTCTACTTTTTATGTACTTCTCAGAAATGGGCTTTATGTACTTGAACTATGACATTTAAGTATACTTGACTTATAGCCTACTTAGAAAAAGTCTAAATATATTTGAGCTATACTTGTGTTTCTAGAATCTGTGTTTTCATTGTAATACCGTAGGGGGTGCTAGAACACACTTTCTGTACAGAATTTCCAAAAAAACACAAGTAAAGAAGAAACTGAAACAACAGATGCTTCCACATGTAATCTAGCACGATCATCAGACATAAAACAGCATCAAAACTATGTAAAGTTGATGTAATGTCGACTAATGAAGAGGTAAAATGACTGTCAAGCTTTGGGGTGTTGATCGATTCTATCTACGATTTGATTATCGTTCTGAATCCAATTCATAGTCTTTTTTTTCAGCAAAAGTCCCAAAGAATCAACAAATGATTACAGAAAGGAACCTGGATGAATATTATGAAGGATGGCTAAACAAACTAAACTTAAATGAGCAAACTTTGGATGATAGTTCTAGTGACTCTAATGAGGACGAAGAAGAAGTGTAAAGATGAACAATACCCTGGGTATAAGTGCTAGCCTATCTTCTGCCCAAGGGTGGCCCTCTAGGATGCGCAAAATATCTGGGCTGAAGATCAACTATTCTAATCTTGTGATATTCTATGTCTGATGTTTTGAATGTGTTTTTATCTTTTATACATAACTGTGACAACCGCAGGCAAGCGCTGAACCAATTGCACGCTCATGCTTATAACATTGTTTTCTATTGAAGTAGAAATTATGGAGACTGGATCTTGTACTCCCTTCCTAGTCAAGTGAGGGGGGAGACGATTGGTCCTGATGCTCCAAAACCAGAGTGATGCTGCATCATTTAGTCATTGGTAATAAAACAGAGTGACTTATTTAGTCACTAGACCCTCAGATGAGAAACATCTGGAAAAATAAAAGGGGGCTTTCTTTCTTTACCATGACAAGACTTGGGGGGGGGGCCTTCTCTAGGGAAATATCGAATTATATGCATAAGGAAAACTGTATGGAAATATACCCCACGCCTTAAAGTCAAAATTGTATATAAAGAGAAGCAGAACAATAATCTGGAGATGTTTTCTGCAGAGAACTTCTCCGCTTTATTCTTGATGATGTAATAAAATGTGTTTCTTCTGGCATCAAAAACCCAAGACTGAGTGTGGTTCCTCAGAGCAGCTGCTGAAGACACTACAGGACCAGCTCTGGTGGTACCAGCCATGGAGCGACCAGCCATGGAAGAACCGGCTCTAGAGGCATCAGCTGTGGAGCGAACACCCATGGAGTAACCAGCTCTGGAGGCACCAGCCGTGGGGGACCAGCCATGGAGGGAATAGCTCTGGAGGGACCAGCTCTGGAGGCACCAGCCGTTGAGCGACCAGCCATTGAGGAACTGGCTCTAAAGGCACCAGCCATGGAGGGACCAACTCTGGAGGCATCTGCCGTGGAGCGACCAGCCATGGAGGAACCGGCTCTAGAGGCACCAGCCGTGGAGGGACCAGCTCTGGAGGTACCAGCCGTGGAGGGATCAGCTCTGGAAGGACCAGCCGTGGAGGGAACAGCCGTGGAGGAACTGGCTCTAGAGGCATCAGCCATGGAGGAACCGGCTCTGGAGTCACCAGCCGTGGAGGGAAAAGCTCTGGAGGAACCAGCTCTGGAGGCACCAGCCGGGGAGGGACCAGCTCTGGAGGCACCAGTCGTGGAGGGACCAGCTCTGGAGGAACCAGCCATGGAGCGACCAGCTCTGGAGGCAACAGCCGTGGAGCGACCAGCCATGGAGGAACCGGCTCTAGAGACACCAGCTCTGGAGGCATCAGCCGTGGAGGGACCAGCTCAGGAGGCACCGGCTCTAGAGGCACCAGCCGTGGAGGGACCAGCCATGAAGGAACCAGCTTCCTCATCCATGGAATCCTGCAGTTTTCTTAGGAAGCTCTGAGAGGCTGGTGTGTGAGGAATGTTTTGTCTTCTCTTCATGAAGGGGTCCACCAGCGCTTTCCCCAGCTCTTGTTGTTTTGTCGTCAAAACGGACCACACTTGACAATCCTGCAAAATTTTTCAGTGGCATGATGGCCCAAAAATTAGCTCTGCCCATCTCACATATTATCAAAATTTGCTATGTTGCAGTCTTACCAGTTTTTTCTCTGTGTGTGTGTGTGTATGAGAGAGAGACTCTTTTGTATTTTGTATTTATTCATTTTATTTCACATATTCTCAAAATGTGCGCTGTTGCAGTCTTACCAGTTAATTTGTGTGTGTGTGTGTGTGTGTGTGTGTGCATGGGTGTCTATTTTGCACTCTTTATATTTTAGAGTGTCACTTTTGTCTGCACAGTGGTTGATTTGTGGTTTGTATCACCAAAAGATTCTCTGAGTTTTTAGATTTTTTCGTATTTCCCATTCATTTTCTATGTCGGTTATTTTTGATCGTGAAGGAGCCAGGTGTGACTTTTTTTTACATATCCAAATCATGTCCATGATTTTTTTGTGTTCACACAGCTAATGCGACAAAAGTCACTAAGTGTCATCTCATTCCAATGAAGCTACGATTTTTTTAAATTTCAAAGTATAATAAACATTATATTTGCTAAACATTTTTCGGTCAAAAATGACAGAAGAGGCCCAGAAGGTTAAAAATATGTGTACATGCAAGCAGATGAGCCCAAATTATGAGTTGAATTGCAGAGAAACGAGTTTTCTCCCGTGCTGGCTTAATAAGATAGCACAGTGATATAAAAAGCCCATATTTTATGTTTTATTAAAAATATATATGTACAGGCAAGCAATCCATTAAGCCACAGTTTTCTTTATAATGTTTTTTCTACGGGGGATAAAACACGTGAAACTTTGCACATTCTGTTCTATTCTGGGCTCATTTCTGTGCTGTGTAATATATTTATTAATATACCAGGGCCCATATTCACAAAACATTTTATTTTACCAATAAGAGTTCTCCTAAATAGAGGTAAAAGTTTTTAGCTAAGAGTTTTCTCTTAAAACCTATTCACAAAGCTGCTGAGACAAACTTTTACTAAGGAATAGAGAGAAGTCTTAAGCTAAGAGTAAGGGCGGGGTTGACCTCCTTGCTATGGATGATGTCAGCATGTTCACTAACTATGCACACAGTGATTGGCTGATAGGGGAGGGGTCTCTGTGAGAGATTTATTCATAGAAATATTGTAGAGTGTGATATTATGTTGCCATATTCAGATAAAGGTTTAAAAATAAAAAAAAAATATGCACATTCAAATAAAGATTTTAAAATGCAGGCTAACCTTAGTGAAAAATAAACACTTAATTGTATTTAAAATATATTTATTTCATGATAAGTATACTAAAAATAGATTGACATGTCTATACTAACTGAAAATACACTCTAAATGTAGTTATTTCATGCTTTCATCAAGCACAAACTTAGTGCACTACAAATTCATTTGTAAAATACTATACTTTTTACAAATGCATTTGGGGAAGGATGAAATGTGTATATATATATATATATATATATATATTCATCTTTAAGAAAGTACACTGGCTAAGTTCTTAATTCAGTCTACAACCTGTTTGAAACTTGTTAAAGTGATTTTCACACATAGGCCTACACACCCATAAAAACTAACGGAACCTTTGAAAGAGGACACCACTTCATAACCCCAATGACATGTCCATGCTCACTCAGCACAACAACTAGTGTCGATAAGGGATGAATGAAGCAACTCATCTTATCTTCCTGTAGCTGTATGAAGGCCATATATTTAATAAATTTACAAAGATGTTAAAAACCTGTTTTTTTGCTTGACGATTATGGTGTATGGAGTGTAGATTGTTGTGGAAATAAACTAATTTAAATCAGTTTAACATAAGGCAGCAACAAAACAAAATGTGGAAAAAAATTAAGGGGTATGAATACATTCGCAAGGCACTGTATCTTACTTTTTTATTTACCATGCTGTTAATGTTGTACTTAAGGTATTTGATAGGAAACGAACAGCGACACAATAAGGTTCTGAAAGTGCTGTAATTGTTTGTGTGATCACTTTGCTTATAGAAGATTATGACCAGGGCCGGATTTATGCATATGCATTCTAGGCACGTGCCTATGCTTGCTCGTACAGGGGGGGCCCCAAACACAATGAAGAGATATATACTATTTTTGTTATACTATGGGATATCTACATTTTTTTATGTACGGAAATCACGCTTTCTTTCTCCTGTTCTCTCTCACAGACGCAATACAGTACAGACACGCACTTGCGCACACACGCAGAGACGTGGACAGAAACTTGTTGTCAGAGCTGCGGCTGCCCCGCAAATTTATCAATAAAATAGTTTCACAGCTGAAAAGCTACATGACATTTCTCAGTAGCGAGGTTCTTGAAGCAGTTCAACTTAAAGATTCTCTAGACGCTGCTGCTGAACACTGCTGAGAGACGCAAAGAAGCAACACGCAAGTATTCACACGCACTTAATCTCGCCCTCTCTCTCTTTCGCTCTCTCTAACTGCGTTAGCCTGCATAACAATGGCTCAAGCCTCTGTTATTAGCTCTAAAATTACCTTTTGGAATTTGCAAAAAAATTGCGTAAAAAATTAGCTAGTTCAACACACACGAGATTTCAGAATGGAAACATGTCAAATGTCTTGAAACAAATCATCTGAACAATTGATGTGTGATTGTGACTCCAGGCCGTTAAAATTATTAGAGAAATAATGCACCCCCGAAGTGATTATGTAGCCATGTCACCTCGCCTATTAATGGAACGGTCTTTCTCAGTTCTCAAACAAATTAAGAACTACATTCGATTTTTATTGACTGAACGCAAACGCTTATTGCGATAGAAAACACTGTAACAGTTTCCACTGATTAAGAAATATTTTTGTTTGCTTGGGTGGTAATATTAGGCCTATTATATAAATTGGGAAGGGGGGCCCAAAAATTTTGTTTTGCCTATGTCACGAAAAGAGGTAAATCCGGCCCTGGTTATGACAGACCCAAATCATCACAGCTGCATGTACAGCCACGTTCACACAGCTGCAGAATATGCAGAATACAGTTGTCAGTCCTGTATTTGGGTCCTTAACATGGTTACGTTCACACAATACAGATATTTACGGGGGTGACCGCATTCTATAACCGAACTCACATTTTCAGGACTCACAACCGCATTCTCAGAAAACACACACTGGATGAACTGGACAACTAGCTGTAGTACAGTGCGAGAGAGCCGCTCATGTGTGGTTTCACTTTGGGTACAGCGACGGAGAAATGAGCCGTGTGTCATCTGAAGGTTTTAGATCCAGTCACTGTTCTTCACTGGAGTGGTTTCCGTCAGTTTTGTGTTCTGTGCGTCACAGTGCATGACTCAAATGCAGTGTCATGCGCGAGATGCAGAAAAGGATGTGAGCGCATATACGAGCTTGACTCTCATTGCACGTTCATACAGACAGTATTCGAGACGCTACTGTAAGCTGCTGTTTGAACAGGACATTTCGAGACTGTAATGAAATGCGGTTTTTAATCCCTAAAAAAACTGACAGTGTGAACGTGGGCGTAATTAATGTGATTACTTTCTGGCGCTATGGCATTTTTAAACTGTGTCAGAGATGTTAGCGTGTCTCTAATAATATCGGTCACAAACATGATCACTGCATGATCTAATGTGTAGTGTCTTATTAACTCACTGTCATGTATTGTGTGCAATACATTTATTCTCCCTCTTCACGTTTCGTTGATTTTCTCCACTGCTAAAGAAACTCAAGCCTCTTAAAAGTCCTCGTCAGTACTCCTAACAATTTTGGACCTTAAGAGCTCTTTTAAGGGTTAAGATGCTTTCTTCTTTACTTTCTTCTTTACTAGGATCTTTTCTTTAATTGTAAGAGGAAACGCCCACATTTCTAAGATTTTTCTTAGAATTGTGTCACTAGGAGCAACTCTTTGCACTAAGAATTTTCATGAATACGGGCCCTGAACTCGGTAGTGCACACTACTGGGAATCTGTGTTGCAGATTTAGCACATTTTTCAGACGAAACCTTAACAGTCTAGAAACTCATTGCAGCTAAATACACAAGACTCACCATGTATTTCAAATCTGAGAATGATGAAATTATTTTAAGATGACGCTGTGTAATTTTTTATTTTTTTTTTAGGATGAGACTTTCTTTTTGGGCAAACCAAAGAAAATGTGAGGTGTGAATTGAAACATCCAGTATGTTTCTGCTAAGAGATGCTGTAAGGGCAGAGTTTCAAACACAACTTTTGCCTACAGCACAAATGTAACAATGGGGGATTTGCAAATAAAACAATTTAATTTGTTACTGTAAATACTGAAGTAATACTTCAGTAATTTATTTTACTTGAATCCCCTGTTGACCTGCTATGATTACATGTACAATACAATACACTGTACTTGAGTTCTACTTGTTGAGTATAAAAATAGTAAAAATAAATGTTTTGAGTTGCAAATAATTATAATAATAATTCATAATGATGCAGTACTTTTCAATAATTTAACCACACTTCAAACAGTGCTTTTCACAATTTTGCATGGTTGCACAGCAGCTTTACATACATATGTGGCCTTGGACCAAAAAAACAATCTTAAGTAGCACGGGTATATATGCAATAGTCAAAAATACATTGTATGGGTCAAAAATGGGTCGATTTTTCTTTTATGCCAAAAATCATTAGGATATTAAGTAAAGATCATGTTCCATGGTCCGTGTAACGCTTCACAATTCAATTTTCAGACCATATGGTGCAAATGCAAAAAATAAAAAATGACACCAAACATTCATTTTTTCAGTTACTTCATAAATGAATAATTGCCGTTTTCTCTCCTTTTTTCAATTTTACTTTTGCTAAATTGTGACTTCAAAAATGATCATTTGAATAAATAAAATCTAAATGATTTTCTATTTTTCCATTTTTTTTTTATCTTACAATTTGCGCTGTGGGCTGTACCATTAGCATGGGGGTGTGGCCGCGGACTGTTTGACACAAACGCTTAACGTGAGAAAAAACGTGTGAAAAAAAAATACTATAGTAATTTATAGTAAATTTACCATAGAAAATGTTATAAAATTTCTCTAGTAAATACTACAGTGCTTTTGAACCATACTATAGTAAAGGTACTACAGTAAATTGTAGTAACTTATGAATGGTAATTCGCTGTGGTAATTCTACTATAGTAATATAGACAAATTAAATGACTTTAGCCATTACTGTAGTAAATTTTCTAACACTCCAGTATAGGATACTACAACATGACAGTCATAACAGCACAGGTCAGGGCAAAACATAACTAATACAATGCATGCAAATACCTTAAAATTAACAACAGCAAACAATATCTTATGAAGTCATTTGTTTTTTTATTTTTGTTCTTGGCTGCATTGTTTAACTTTTGGTTGGCATTGCTGTCAAGCAGAAATGGGAGTCTGGCCTTGGCAGCCCCTGAAAAAAACACACATAAACACACACACACACACACACACACACACACACACACAAGTTAATTTATTACTGGTAAATGCACTTTTATGCAAGGCCGTAACCATGTCTTGAACATTGGGGAAGACCAACTTATATAAATAGGTGTGCATTTAAACTGTTTAATTCCATGTCAGTTTTATCACCATTCTATATTAATGCGCCTGCTTTCATTGACGCACAGAGATCGGAGATCGCACTCAGAAACATTCAGAAACTTGCTATCAATGCTGACTTTTATTAATAAAATAGCGATACTGAATCCTGAATCACTATATTTCTCAGCAATGAGGGGGTAAAATTGCTGATTTTGAAGTAAAACTCCCAGCTTCATTGTTTGTAGAGAGAGACGCACAGACTCAGGTAACTTAATTCACACATGCAACTTTAATCTCTCTCTCTCTCTCGCTCGCTCTCAAAATAGACATATTTGAGGAAAAAAGTCAAGTAGTTTGCATCACTGGATATAGCTGTCAGTCATTTCAAATTTCAGTGATCTGTAACTTCCGCTAACTGTCATATGCGCATTCACAATAGAATGCAGTTCTAGCGGATGATGTAGGAAGTATGCGTAGTGCATGCGCCGGTGATAAGTGACGAACACAGAAACGTAAATGAGAGAGCAAAACAAAACACCGGTCACGAATTAGAAGTACGAAACGAGGATTTGTAAAGAAAAATGTTGGAGGATTTTGATATAAGCCGAGAGGAGACTGGGTTTCCTTTGCTAAAGGAAGAAAACTTTACTTCCTTTGCCACTGTAAACAAACGTTGGTTCTTGCGAGACTAGCATATTCTCACCGGACCTTATGCTACGCCGACGTCCTACGTCATCCGCCGGAACTGTGTCCTATTGTGAATGCGTGTACAACAGCTAGCGGAAGTTACAGATTACTGTTGGATATTTTAGTTACAAAAATTCATCGATTTGCTACAGGAGGCCTTTATTCACCCCCCGGAGCCATGTGGAGCACTTTTTATTATGGATGATGCACTTAATAACACGCACCCACTGCCATTATAAAGCTTGGAAGAGCCAGAACAATTTTTTTTACATAACTCCGATTGGATTTATCTGAAAGAAGAAAGTCATATACACCTAGGATGCCTTGAGGGTGAGTAAATCATGGGCTAATTTTCATTGTTGGTTGAACTAACCCTTTAAATTGATGATTCGTGGTGAAATTCGCGTTCTGCTTCTGTGAACAGTAAAGCCCGCCTACTTTGATTTGATAGGTCATCTCAATTATTTTGACATTGATGAGCGCTGTTAGCCCGCTGAGCAGGCCAGGCTGAAAATGTAACTTTTAAACCTTTTTGTCATCCTAAAAAAACAGAGCGCTGCATAATGGAGTGCAGCAGACCAGTGCAAGAATTTAAAATAACAGATTAGCCATTTCTAATGATTGGGGGGACTTGTCCCCCTCAATGTCTATGATGGTTACGGTCCTGCTTTTGTGTCTTATTTACAAATATTATTGACTCTTACTTGTTATTTCCCAAGTCCTTGGGATGGACAGCTTAACTGGAGTGCCTTTGATGACAGGACTTCATCAAAGTTGACTTGGCTGAAGTAGGGCCTAGCACAGGCAGTCCTCACTGCAGAAGGCACAATACCTCCAGCCTCTGCACAATACCTGGTAACACTATCTGAAAGAAAGGCAAAGATTATTAACAAATATAGTCTGGACTTGGGTGACTTAACACAGACACAAACAGATGTGGACAAATGTGTTGGTACTCGTACAGTTAATTAAAAAATGCTTCATTCCTCCTGAAGAGTGATGAAATTATACACAAATGTCTCATGTATACCTGCATGCCTCCAACAGGATAATGACCCAAAATATACAGCTAAAAGTACACAAGAAACCACGAAACCATGAATGCCGCCAACAGGATAATGACCAAAATATACAGCTAAAAGTACACAAGAAACCAAGAAACATGCAGTCTGGAGAAGGCAACCCTTGGGTGTTGGAGGTTGCTATGGGGTGCAAAGATTTTTATTTTTAAAGCATACATTTAATCTTGAGCTATCTGTGCTAGTGGAGTGCTGCTGCTTCTTCTTTTTTTATCATTGGACCTTGAGTGTTTCCTTAAAAAAAGAATAATAGAATTAAAAATTTAAATATTACTGATCTGAGTGATGTACAGTCAAAAGAAAAAGACCACATTTCCCTTTAAAAGCTGTATTTTCTCTGCCTTCAGTGCAAAAGCTGACAAAATACTTTTTATTAAATATCATATTAAATATCGTATTTCATCAAATAATTAAAGTGACAGAGCAGAGCCAATTCATAAAAGAACAATATTTAAAAGCACACGTCCAGTTTTGTGTGAGTGAAGGAAATCCGCTTGGGAGTGGAGAGATTCGTCCTCGTGTAGCGGTGTGTTTTCTGCGTTGTGTCGAAATGAAAGACAGACTGCGAAAATTCTTTCCATCAGGTCCTCCTTTATTCTGGATAACACAAACGAATATATATGAGGACTCGTGCAGCATATAAACCAGCGTACGGCAGCAATGCACGACGCTGAGAAAGAGAAAATTACAGATTAAAAAGAAACTTAAGAAAAATAATCAATGAAACATCTGAGTGTGCATCACATAGGGTCTTTAGATCACAATCATACAGATATATCATGTGAATTCATCCGTTACATGAAATACGGCCCTAATTGAATCACTGCAAAAACTTGTGCGACCTACCGCTGTGACGTCTCATACAGACTGGGAAGCAGCAAAATGCGCCAACTCCCCAAGTCAGCATGGCGGCAGGAAACCCCACATATGGTTATGGCAAGTGGAATCACAAAATCATTTCCTAAATACACACCTGCTACATTCCCCCCTGCTGACTTCCACTTGCACATGACAAAATAAAAGAGCACAATATAAAACATCAAAATGCTACAAAGTCACCCAAGAAAAAAAACAGGTACATGTAACCAAATTTGATAGAACAATAAAGAGAAGTAAAAGGAGAAAAAATTATCTGTACCATAGTACCAAAAGATAATACTGTATGTCACATGAAACACTAAATAATCCAGTCGTAAGACTATTCTTTTCAGAATTAGAAATGTAAGAGGGTTGCAAAGCCTCTAAACACTCACAGGAATAACATGCCTGTTACACATTACATACATACATTTAGTGGTCATTTTTGCACAGTATTTCATAAGATCTTATCCACTGTTGGATCACTCACAAATACTCTTCCTCCTCACAAGGTACTATAATGACAGATATTCCAAATGTATCTCAGAATTCAATCACAAAATGCAATCCTCAAAATCATTTATTTTGATACACAGAATCACATAACTATACGAACGAAAAACACTACAACCCAGACAAAACCTTCTGATGCATATTCTGAATCAGTCTAATGACTGGTTTAACCACCCTTCCACATCTGGTTCTGACTGTCAGTGACCCACCCAGACCGGAAGGTGCTCTGGAACATTGCTGTAAATGGTCAGTGGCTAAAGTATCAGTATTTACACCTTCATCAGCCTGAACAATGTTCTTGTCATCGTCAGGTTCATATGTCAAAGACCTGCAGTCTGTCTCAATTGTCTGTCTACTGTTGTCGGTATCATGTTGTACAGTCAGGGAAGTAGGCTGGTCATCTATACTGAACTGGACAGAATCAGATTTAGAGGGGCCAGCATCTTGGGAAACTGGGAGCTCAGACACCCACAGTTCTCTCGTCCAGTTCATCGACAGGTAAACTCAGCTCTACGTTTTCATTCACCGACAGACTTGATCTGCTTGAGGTTACATTCTCACAAGTATCATCATCGGACACTTCGTTTCGCAGAGGCAGGAAGTTCACTGGCATAATGAGATTTCTATGAACAACTTTCTCAGTACCAGTCACACAATTTCTGATACGAAACGTATGAACCTATTTGTTCATTCCCATCACAATGTAGATATGACTCTCCCATCTATCAGCAATTTTCCTCTTGCCACGCTCGCCCTTATTGGCCAGGAGTACTCTGTCGCCAATGTTCACTGGAGCACCTTTGAGCTTCTTATTGTAGAGGTTTGCTTGCCTCTGCTGTTGTTTTGAAGCAGAGCATTGGGCCAGTTTCATAGCCTGTGCAAGATCATCTCTGAAAGACTGCACATATTGGTCATAGTCAACCACCTGGTCATCAAGTAGTACAGAGTCAAACATCATGTCAACAGGCAACCTGGGAGTTCTACCGAACATCAACTGGAATGGAGGATAACTGGTTGTCTCATGAATTGTTGCATTATAACAGAAGGTGAGAGACTTCAACATTTGAGGCCATCTGTGCTTAGCTGTAGGTGGTAAGGCACGAATCATGTTGCCTAATGTGCGGTTAAATCTCTCGACAGCCCCGTTACCCATCGGGTGGTAAGGAGTCATATGGGATTTTTGAACACCTGCAAGCTGAAGCATTTCAGAAATCAGGCTGCTTTCAAAATTGGCTCCCTGGTCAGAATGTACTCGCTCAGGAAAGCCGTAGATGCAGAAAAAGTTGTCCCATGGCTGTTTCGCTACCGCCTTTGCTGATTGGTTAGAGGTAAGCCTGAGACAGCTTGGTAAAATGGTCTGTCACGACCAAGACATCCAGAGACTTATTAGATGAGTCTTCGGCAGACCAAAAATCTACGCAAACCAGCTCAAGAGGCCTTGATGTCCTGATACTCTCAAGCGGAGCTCTTGCCTCAGGCTCTTGTGACTTACTGACAACACATCTTCTGCAGCATCGCACATACGGTTTCACATCTTTTTCCATTCCTTGCCAGTAGAACCGACGTCTGGTGAGGTAGAGTGTCCTGTGTTGACCCTGGTGTCCAGCTTCATCATGTACTCCCTTAAGCACTTTATCTCGAAGGGCAGCAGGCACAATAAACTGAAAAGTCTTATTCTTTGTGACGACATCCTTGGACACACGATATAATAAGCCCATTCTGACTGATAGTTTGTTCCAGTGTCTCAGAAACTGAAGCACGCTAGGTGATTCCTTGCTCCGCTCCCTCCTAGATGGCCTACGCTTGCACTCCACAAAATAAAACACTCTGCTCAGAACAGGATCAGCATGTTGTAATTCTGTCAGCTCCTGCTTTGACAATACTGGATGATCCAATAGCTGAGATGGAATTAACGACCCAATCAACTGTGGCAGCAGGTAAACATATGGTCGAACATTATTTTCCTGTTGCCTACTGCTGTTCAAAATGGCAGAAACGTCCTCCTGAGAGACAAAAATTTCTCAGAGAAAACAACATGATTCACTTCAATATCTGAACTGGGCTTTTCTTGTGCTTGTTTCTCGAAAGGGTGACATGACCAGCGGAACACATCTTGGACATTCTCTGGATTCACTACTTGAGACTCCTCCAAAAGAGCACCATAGGGCACTCTGGTAAGTCGGTGGAACACACTGGGTCGCACAAACGGTTCACGGCTAAGGGCATCCGCAACTACATTCTTAGGCCCAGGGATGTATTTGATGTCGAAATTATATGGAGCAAGCTTTGCGACCCATCTCTGTTCGCACGCATCCAACTTGGGCTTCGTAAGAATGTAGGTCAGTGGGTTGTTGTCTGTCCACACAGAGAACTGCTGACCCCTGAGCCAGTGACTAAATTTGTCACAGACTGCCCATTTGAGGGCAAAAAACTCTAGCCTGTGTGCTGGATATTTAGATTGGGCATAATTAAGTGACTTGCTAGCAAAGGCTATGGGGCGAGCAACTTCTCCACCCACCCCTACCTGAGAAAGCACCGCACCAAGTCCATTACTAGAAGCGTCAACAGACAGCAGGAAGGGTTTACCAAAATCTGGGTGAGCCAAAACAACCCTTTCCAGCAAAGCTTGTTTCAAGGCATTAAAGGTATCTCTACATTCCTGTGTCCAGTCTGAAGATGTAAGTTTCCTGCCTGCCATCGCACATCTTTGTCTTTTTCTATGCCTTGGTTTCTTCATGCCTGATGTTAATGCAAAAAGGGGTTTACCAATGCGAGAACAGCCTTCAATATACTGCTGGTAGAAAACCACCATCCCCAAGAATGACCTTATTTTTGTCTGTGATGGAATATCAGAGCCATCTTCCATAAGATTCTGTTCTGTGATGTCAACAATAGCTCTGACCTTATCAGGATCTGTAGCTACGCCTTCACTACTCACAACGTGTCCAAGAAACTTAACGGAAGGTTTCATAAAATGACACTTCTTTTGAGACAGTTTCAAATTGTGAGCCTGAAGTCTCTGGAAAACCATGCCTAGTCGTTCCAAAGCAAGCTGTTCATCGGGGGCGAAAACGAGGATGTCATCAAGATAACACAGCATGCTCATAAAGTTCTGATCGCCAAATATGTTCATCATCATCCTCATGAACGTCGCAGGGCTATTGCATAGCCCCTGAGGAAGCCTGTTATACTCGTAGAGACCAAATGGCGTAGTAAAAGCTGTGAATCTCTTGTCATCCTCATGCACCTCCACATTATAATAACCTGATGTTAAGTCCATTGTGGAAAAGAATGCGTTACCACCCAGAGCTGCAAGCGCGTTCGCTTGGTGCGGAAGAGGATGTGCATCTTTAACGGTGTACGCATTTAGCCAGCGGAAGTCTGTGCACAGCCTCAGATCACCATTCCTCTTCCAGACTAACACCAGAGGTGACGCATAATCACTCGCTGACTTTCTGATTATGTCGTGCTCCTCCATGTCATCCAGGGCCTCACGCAGTTTCTCATAGTGTGATGGTGACAATCTTCTGTAGGGAAGTCTGAAGGGTTTAGTATCACTTAGGCAGATTCTATGAACAAAGCCTTTGGCCTTGCCACAGTCTAATCCATGATGTGAAAATATTGACTCATACTTAACCAACAGTTCAACTAACTTCCCTCTCCAGTAAGGTGTAAAAGAGTTTGAGTCAATGTCGATATCTTGGAGCCCCAGGCTAGACAGTGCTGAGCTAGTAAGACCATGCGGCATGTAGGGTTGTCTCTCCATCTCGCACAGTTTACTGCTGCAATTTGCCGGACTTTCAGTGTTCACTTCATTACACTGCAGATCTTTCACCCGTTGAAATTACATATCAAGACAGTCAACATCAAAATCTTCAAGCGCCATGCCTGTGTAAACATCAGTCAGTTTGCAGTTGCGTCTTAGACAGATAGGCTTGTTCGATGGGTTGATAACTTTAACTGGAGTACTGCCATCACCCCATAAAGACACTACTATCCTGCCCACCAACACGTTTATTGGTGCAGCGCGTGCTATGCTAGGCTCCACAATGACTGTACTGCCCGCAGAAAGGGTTTTGTCACTGAACAACTTTCCCCACACTATATGTTCTTTCATGGGTTCCAAAGTGACAGCACGCTTAAGTTTTACAGTTCCTACTTTTGTAGGGGGATCCGTTCCTTTCCATGACTCAACATTGCACAAGAGTTGCATCAAAGCACCTGTATCAGGATCTTTGCCTCGTGAGTCAGATACCTTCCCCCAGAAATCGCTGGATACTTTCATGTCATGAATGAGATGTTTTATGACATTACTTCCCAAAATTAGGTCAGCATTTTGCCCATCAACAATTAAGGCAGGTACAGAGAAGGAGCAGTTGAATACTTTCATCTGGACATCACATACTCCCAGTGGGCTTGTTCTTTGACCACCACAGCCAATCAGTGTGAGCATTGTTGGGGCTACGTCATCTGAGGAAAGTGCATTGGCTTCTATGAGTTTTGACAGGGCATGAGAACTCATAGTACAGGCCATAGACCCACTATCAAGCATTCCTCGAAGCAAAACAACATCCTGTACCAAGACATCAGTAAATAACAAGTCATCATTTGTGTTAAGTCTCTGCACATTTTGAAAAATCACTTTTGTCTTGTCATCAACACTACTGCAAAAGTCAGAATAAACAGATTCCAAATCAATATCCTCACTGTCAGGGGAGATTACACATGGCCCTCCACTAGTCCCCTCCTCATGTGGGTCATCTAGTTTCCCAGCTGACCAGAGTCAGGACTACTCTGTTGAAGTTGTGGTTTGTTGGCAGTCCCCGCAGAGCAAGCTGATGCTCTGTGGCCAGAGGCATGACAGTTAAAGCACAGGCGGTTTATTCGACAGTGTGAAAAAGTATCATGACTTGCATCACCACATAATTCGCATGCTGCATTTTGTTTGGGTACAGCACTCCTTCCTTTATGCTGAAGTCTGAACACTCTTGCTGTCTGCTGACAAGATCCCTGATCCAAAACTCGTTCCAAAAGACTGATCACTCGACTCAAAGACTGATCCTGAGTAGACTGCTCAGTCACCTGGGATGGAGGTATCACAGCAGCAGCTGTCTCTAAACCACAACTGTGGGCACACAAAACGTCCGTTGACTGAGCATGGCACGCAATGCCACTCACATGTGCATTAGACTTGCGTTGTTGAAGCTTGTTCTCCCTTTGATACTCATCCAGTCTAACCTGCACATCAGCTGCAGTCCATTCATGCAGTGGCTTACACTTGAATATAAGAGACAGCTCTGGATCAGGACAGTTCCTGATAAACATTACTGTAACTTCACGAAAGGGGTCATCTAGAGTTTTTCCCTGTCTCTTCAGTCCTTCCCCAGCAATGTCAATAGCATTGTGCAGCCTAATCCAATAGTCGAATGGCTTCTCGTTTTGCAATGGCAATGTGGTGTAAAAATCTGCCAAAGGCATGCACGAATACACAGTGTCACTACAATGTTGTTTGAGCAGGTCAAAAACTGGCTTTGGACCCTTACTGAGGTCGATCAATGGGTTACTTCTCAGTCCAACGTTCACCACATCACGTGCTCTGCCCTGCAACTTAGTCAGTACTTCGTCAGCTTGGTCTTTCAAGGGCACTTCACGCTTCCTCAAGTACACTTTTACACTCTCCACCCACTCATCAACAGAAACTTTCTCCTCCCCATCACCTCTGAAATATGGAGGCTCATTGACATCATGCTTAACAACCAAGTTAACTTTTGACAGTTCACTCATATTGAAAGTTGAATCATTTTATTTGTTTTGGCCAAAAATCCCAGATTCAAGACAGGTGACTATGTTCTGGCCAATGCTGCTGCCTATCTGTTTCACTATGTCATTAATCAGGTTCACTGGCACAGCATTTAAATCAGATAATTGCACAGAATCATCAGAAACAGCACAAGACTGAGACACAATAGGTGTCTGCACATCAACACTTCTTGTGTGAATAGGGGTTGAGAAAAGTGGACCTATTTTATCAGCCCCACCAATCTGATGTGTATGAGCAAACCTCAGTACCCCTCTCCCTCTTCCCATACTGTTCTGAATATCACGAATCAGATATCCCGTTCACAGTTTATATGTACAAATGGCGAACCTCTCATCCACTCAGTTACGTTGCAGCGGTCCTATCCCCCGGTCACACCTCCACTCGCGTGTAGCATCGGTCTCACGAAGAGTGAAGCAACGGCACCAGTTTTAGCGGTGTGTTTTCTGCGTGGTGTCGAAACGAAAGACAGACTGAGAAAATTCTTTCCATCAGGTCCTCATTTTTTCTGGATAACACAAACGAATATATATGAGGACTCGTGCAGCATATAAACCAGCGTGCAGCAGCAATGCACGATGCTGACAAAGAGAAAATTACAGATTAAAAAGAAACTTAAGAAAAATAATCAATGAAACATCTGAGTGTGCATCACATAGGGTCTTTAGATCACAATCATACAGATATATCATGTGAATTCATCTGTTACATGAAATACGGCCCTAACTGAATCAGTGCAAAAACTTGTGCGACCTACCGCTGTGACGTCTCATGCAGACTGGGAAGCAGCAAAGTGCGCCAACCCCCCAAGTCAGAACCTCGGCAGGAAACCCCAAATATGGTCATGGCAAGTGGAATCACAAAATCATTTCCTAAATACACACCTGCTACACTCGCGCACGTGGATCGCGTAACATTATGCGCTCTTGACATTGTCATTAAGATTACACTATAGAAACCGCCTAAAATTAAGTATAAAGAAGAGAAGAAAGCGGCCCTAGGCAGCTGCCTACACATGCCAGGATCCGCCACTGCCAGATGCAGTTAGAAATGTACTAAATACAAGCCTATCGCAAGACATCTGGTAGGGGGGGCACCTGGGGTGGCCAGCCAAATTTCAGGGGGGGCCGGTGCCACCCCTGGCCACCACGTAGACACGCCCCTGACTATAGAAAACTATTGCCATACACATAACCACCGGAGATGTAGGCTAAAGTTTTATTCATAAACACCAGGCGCGAAAATCCATCTACATATATCTCCGGTTAATGTTTGAACTGTAAAAGCTACATTTGAAAAACATTATAGACTATGGTAATTTGCTATGCTCCTCTGCCACTTTCCACGGTCGCTACCACAGCACAGACTGCGGGACTTCATTTGGAAATGGCAGCGGCAGCCGAGTTACATAATTTGTGGTAATGTTTAGTGATGAATAAAGCTTTATAGCCTTCATCTCCGGTGGTTAAGTGTGTGTGTGTGTGGCAGATAGTTTTCTATGGGAGGAAATCGCTTCACGTGAAACTTTGCTCGTTCATATTCTGACACTTAACGTGCAATTTAGCGCAAATTGCCTTCATATTCTGGGCTAGCTTGTCTGTAAATAGTAGCCTATGTTTATTATTAATAAGTTGTGTCCTCCAGTGTCACTGTTTTAGTAGGATACATTAAATAAATCTGAAAAAATTATGAAAAGGCAATTATACATTTACACACCTAAGGATTATATCAACCAAAAAAGTAACTGTGACCTCTACTTGGTTCCTTCTCATAGATGAGTAAGCGGCATTTAAAACAATTATAAGCATATAATACATACTTCCAATCAGACACGCTTTATAAGCCCTGGACTTCCTCGTTCAGATCGCCGAGTATTGTATGTGCATATCGCTAGTCAGTGATAGCTACATTACGGAGCCATTTCGTTAGCCATTGTGTATTTCCAAGTCCTAGTCTTAGTCTAGTTTTGCCTTGCCTGTTTTCCGGTCCTTTGACTATTGCTCGTGTTTACAGATTACCCCTTTTGTCAAGCCCTCTGGATTATGTTCGCTGATCGATGACCCATGCTTGTCCTAGGATTACTCTTTGTCTTGCCTGTGTTGCACCTGTTTGCCATTGTTTGACCCATGCCTGTTATGACCACGTCTCTTAAATAAAAGCTTTGCACATGTCTCATGTTCTGGTTACTCCGTAACAGAATACTCGGTAATGTCAAATGTTTGTAAAGTCATGTAGCCTACTGTCACGAATCCTTTGGATTACTTACCCTCTAAATACCTGTTTGCCATGGTCCGACCCTTGCCTGTGTTTTGACCATGTTTATTAATAAAAGCTTGCATATGGATCCGCACGTCTCACGTCTCTGTCACTCCGTTACAGAATACTCAGCCTCACAAGGATCCAGCAGCTTCTCGGATGAACATTGGCCAGGTATGGACATTGCAAGACCGCTCGAGGACTATATTCAAGAGTATTTGAACTTTGCTTGTTTTTCTGATCTGCCGGACTGTGTGCTCATAGACTTTTTTTGTGAGGGCATTAATCAGCCGCTCAAATCACGTTTAATCAGTGAAGGTCCCCGCTCATCTCTCAGTCAGTTTATGGACTATGCTTTGCTGACTGTTGGTTCAACATTCACTGTGGGTGTCATGGAGGAACGCGACCCTGCACTCACTCGTGTAATGGCAGCCACGCTAGTGCACGCTCACAAAATGGCGGACACAACAGCGCCCCGTTATGTCACAGCTGCCAATCCTGAATCAAGTCAAGTCACG
>NW_015555946.1:53409-55637 GCF_001515605.1 Sinocyclocheilus anshuiensis | reverse complement strand
GTCGGCACGTGCAGCTGGCATCCCTAAACCAGCGCTCTCAAGCCCTCCAGTTTCTGAACTAGTTCCCCTGTCTGTAGCGCTTCCCACAATGGGGATCGCTTTATGGTGTATTTGGGCTGCATACACCACCACTGAAACTTTAGAAACGGCGGCGGCCACTGTGATGTCTCCCGAGGTGGCGACTGATGCTGCAGATCCTTCCGAGGTAGTGGCACACGCTGCCGTGTTCCCCGAGGCGATGGCGCCTGCTGCAGCTTCTCCAGAGGTGGCAGCCCACGCTGCAGAACCTCCCGAGGCGGCGGTGCTCGCTTCAGCTCCTTGCACAGTGGTGGCGCCCAGCAATACACGTTCAGCCTGTCATGTCACGGTCGAAGGAACCGTTGCTGAATTCTGTGCCTGTTTTGTTAATGAGAATATTTATGAACTTTCCCTGTTTCCTGATGGTACGGCTGTAGATCCTTTAGAGGTGGTGGCATCCGCTGCAGAACCTCCAGAGGTGTCAGTGGTATCCATTTATAAACTCTCGTCCTGTTCTGTTCCGGCCAGGGAGGCCGTCTGGGACCCCTCTGCCAGTCTTGTAACGGCTATGGAGGCCGTCTGTGAATTCTCTGCCTGTCCTGTAACGGCTATGGAGGCCGTCTGTGAACTCTCTGCCTCTTCGGTTTCGGCCAAGAAGGCCGTCTGTGAACTCTCTGCCTGTCCTGTAACGGCCATGGAGGCCGTCTGTGAACTCTCTGCCAGTCCTGTTCCGGCCAAGGAGTGCCGTCTGTGAACTCTCTGCCTGTCCTGTTCTGGCCAAGGAGGCCGCCTATGAACTCTCTTCCTGTCCTTTCGCGGCTACGGAGGCCGCTTATAAACTTTTTTCCTGCCCTGAACCAGCCGAGGAGGCTATCTCTGAACTCTCGACTTGTTCTAAACCTGTCATGAAGGCCAATTATAGACTTTTGTCCTGTTCCGATCCAGCCGAGGAGGCTGCCTATGAACTCTCAGCCCTGTCTGTCACAGCCAAGGACGCTGTCTGTGAATTTCCTGACTGTTCTGTTGCGGCTGCAAGAGCCATTCTGGAACTCTCAAACCAGCCTGTTGCGACTGAGGCCTTAAATGTACTTTTTCCCTGCCCAGTTAACCCTGTCATGGCCATAGGGGCCGTTAACGAACCTTCTGTCTGCCCTGCTAGCCAAGTCACGACCCCAGAGGCCACTAATACATTTGTCTGTCTAAATAATGCTAATGATCCTGATTTTGAACTTTCTGTTCAATCAATCAATGAACCTGTTATCTGCCCCCCAAGTTCAGTCACGACCCCAGAAACCTTAACTAAGCTCCCTGAAGGCTCAAGTAACCTTGTCATAACCCAAAGATCCGCCTTTGGCCTCTTAACTCTGTCTGTCATGAGCCCAGAAACTACAAAAACACTCCATGTCTGTCCCATTACCCCTGTCATTTCTCAAGAGACCACTAATGAACTGTCTATCTATCCTGTTTCAGTCAAGAATTCTAGTTTTGAGCCATATGTCTGTCCTGTTTTGACCAATGAGACTGATTTTGAATGGTCTGCCTGTCCAGTCTCAGACAGTGAGTCTGTAAGAACCAGATTTTGAACTGTCTACCCATTCAGTGGTCACCAGGGAGACTATAGATGAACTTCTTGTGTTCCCTGCCTTGGTCCTTGAGACCGTGAATGCTCTGTCTGTTTCCTGTTTTTCAAGTTTACCCAGGTCCCAGTTCCTGCCTTGGGTTCCTGCTCCGGCCTGGTGGTCTTCTAACCCGCTCTGGTGGTCTTCTGTTCCACCTGCTCCGCCCTGGTGGGTTCCTGCTCCGTCTGCTTCGCAATCCCTCCTTGCTAATGGTACAGCCCACAGCGCAAATTGTAAGATAAAACAAATGGGAAAATAGAAAATCTTTGAGATTTTATTTACTCAAATGATCCTTTCTGAAGTCACAATTTAGCAAAAGTAAAATTGAAAAAAATGCAATTATTCATTTATAAAGTAACTGAAAAAAAAGAAAAAATGAATGTTTGGTTTCATTTTTGCATTTGCTCCATATGGTCTAAAAATTGAATTGTGAAGCGTTACACGGTCCTTCCATGAAGATATTTTGTAAATTTCCTACGGTGAATATATCAAAACTTAAAAGGGTCATATGATGCAATTTCAATTTTTCTTTTCTCTTTGGAGTGTTACAAGCTCTTGGTGCATAAAGAAGATCTGTAAAGTTGCAAAGAC
>NW_015555946.1:50621-53233 GCF_001515605.1 Sinocyclocheilus anshuiensis | reverse complement strand
AAGAGGACGATATCTGCTTCGTCATGCCTAGAGCTGATCTGTGCTGGTCGCTGAGGAAATACATCAACTTCGTTGTGGATCACCGGATCGGCTTTCACCGTGGACAAAGCGGAATCCAGTCCGGGGTCGTCACATGTGGTTGCCACAAGCCCGCCAGCCGCGCCGTTCTCAAGCCCTCCGGCCTCCGCTCACTCTAGCCCGCTGGCCGCCGCTCACTCAAGCCCGCCGCCGCTCACTCTAGACCACCGGCCTCCGCTCACTCAAGCCCGCCGTGTGTGACGCCATGTGTTTCGTTGTGAAAGCGAAACTACTTTGTTGGACAACAGGTTTGTAAACGACTCATACACATGTAAAACTGTGTCGCACACGTGCTACTGTAGTACATTTGCTCAAGGCTCAGACCGATTTTTGTTGCACTGTACAGCCCTATCCAAACCTGTTCCAGATTGTAGAAGGAGCTGCTCAATTTTACGTCCGCCTTCCTAAACGTCACTCCACACAGTCGTACACAGAAATATGTCAACAACTAGACTTTATCGTTATTATCGCGGGAAGAGAAATTCTTATCGTGTGGAGAATTTTTACCGGTATATCGCAAACGATAAGATATCGCCCATGCCTACTCTGGGGTGAGTAAAGCAAAGCCTAATTTTCACTGGAAGAGTAGACTACAATTCCGGCTGTTCTGACTCACAGACTGTCAGTACGTTTTAATTTAAAGAATTTGCCACTGATTATTCAAACGTTTCAGACCGATGAGCTTTGTAAAAATCTACGCGTTTCAGAAAGGCGCGGCATAGAGGAGAAACAATAATATGTGGAATATGCAGTATGTGGAAAATAATGTGTTTTTTGAACCTTAAACCGCATAAACACATTTCATTACACCAAATACACCAAATAATGTTCTTTTTAGCAACATCATATGACCCCTTTAATTTTGATTAGTAATATGCATTGCTAAGGACTTCATTTGGACAACTTTAAAGGCAATTTTCTCAATATTTTGATTTTTTTGCACCCTCAGATTCCAGATTTTCAAATAGTTGTATCTCGGCCAAATATTGTCCTATCCTAACAAACAATACATCAATGGAAAGCTTATGTATTGATTAAGATGTATAAATCAATTTAAAAAAATTGACCCTTATGACTGGTTTTGTGGTCCATGGTCACATATAGAAAGTAGTTAAAAGTAAAGATATGTAAATAACATATAGTCATGGATTTGAAATGGTGAAAGAAATTCATGAACATGATCAGAAGGTTTATTACTTTAGTATATTCCCAATACACTCCAGTGCACCTGTACCAACACACTTTTTTCCATTAATGACAACGAACGTTGCACTTGGAAATGTAGACTGCAGTTCTTTGGGCTGTCAAAATATTATGGATTATTAAACGAATTATTAAAATTATCCTGACCAGCCCTCAAAACTACACAAAAAGTTAAAATGTCAAATAAATTCATAGACGTTAACCACATGAAAAGTAACAAAATGTATTAAAATGGGCCTAACTGCAATTCATATGTAAATCCGCAGCGTACTGTCAGACCACCAAACCGCCAAAACATGTCATTGCATTTGACATTAATATTTGTGCAGTGCATTGAGAGTTGAAGCGTGTAGAGACAATGGGCAGAGATGTTACGGGTGGTTTTATTCCTTCCGCATGCACTGAAACATACGTTCACATTCTTCCACCAACTAACGGAACTGTTTGTGTTTTAGTGCATATACAAGAATAAAACTAATGTTATGCCGGTTTATCCAATTGTTTCCTGCAGCGTTATTGACAGATCATGTCAGGTAAAAGGGAAGCAAAACATTCTGCAGATGATATTTAATGTTGTGTCCACTGACTTTATCAGCTTCAAGTTTAACGCACTTTCGTGTTCTATACAGGCCGTTTCACATTTATTTCCGCGCACCGCTTACTGCGCCTATTTAAGTCTTTAAGTCCATATAGCCTAATTTGTGCTGTCATTGATGAAAAAAAAATGTTTACTTATAGTAGTATCGCATCTGTACTACTACTATATATATATATATAGTAGGCGCATCTGGTAAAGCGACTGCACGTGAGTGGCAGTGACCCAGGTTCGAATTCAGTCCACAGTGTTTCCTTCAGCCAATGGAGGATGCACTTCGCGATAGATTTGTGTGTGGCTTGAAAAGTGAGGCTACACAAAAGCTATGCTGACGTTTCAGAGAGCTGTAGAGTTGGTGGTCTCCATGGAAACGGCGTCATGTGAAGCACACCAACTCAGCGGATCACTGACGGTAAATGCACTATCAAAAGAGTCTTTGTCAAAGAGTAACCCTTACGAAAAAGAAGTTTATTCAAGTGTGCTATTAGTATACTTCTTTTAAACTAAAAATAGGAAAGTATACTTTTAGTCTACTTTTTATGTACTTCTCAGAAATGGGCTTTATGTACTTCTCAGAAATATACTTAAAATGACATTTAAGTATACTTGACTTATACTTAGAAAAAGTCTAAATATATTTGAGCTATACTTGTGTTCCTAGAATCCGTGTTTTCATTGTGATACTGTCGAGGGTGCTAGTACACATCTTCTGTACAGAATTTCCAAAAAACACAAG
>NW_015555946.1:49316-50558 GCF_001515605.1 Sinocyclocheilus anshuiensis | reverse complement strand
CTACAAGTATTTAATTAGTAAACTATCAGTATACCTA
This sequence comes from Sinocyclocheilus anshuiensis, assembly GCF_001515605.1. Lineage (NCBI taxonomy): Eukaryota > Metazoa > Chordata > Actinopteri > Cypriniformes > Cyprinidae > Sinocyclocheilus > Sinocyclocheilus anshuiensis. The sequence goes on along the minus strand of NW_015555946.1, from coordinate 50,521 downwards.
TAAGTTCACTTTTAGTATAGTTGCAGTACAAACTAAATATTTTGATGTAAACTAGTTGTGTACTCAAAGTTTACTACTGTTATACTTAAAGTATACTTAAAAGTATACTTTTATATACTAGAAAGTGGGCCAATTTAGTCCCAAGGAGTATTGAAATAGTACACTTACAAGTATACTACTAGTACACTGATATTTGTATACTTACAACATAAAGTATACTTAAAATGTACTTGAACTTTACTTAAGTATACTTACTAAAATAAACTTGAAGTATACTACTTTTTGGTAAGGGAAGACTGCAAACAAATGCAAATGATGAGGAAAGAATAACCATAGTGACGATGACTGTTGGTTTAAGGACAAAAATTGTAATGCATGTGGAAAAAAGGACCATATCAGTCGCGTTTGCAGGAAAAATAACAATGGCAGAAAAACAATAGGTTATTGTTTGTAACCCCGGTTCTCTGAAACGTCAAGTGGAAAGATCCACCTATGGGAAGGGCATCCGTGCCTGACCTCTGCAACATGTACCGAACAAATACAGCATTGTTCTCTTTCATCATCTTGTGTTTGAGATCCACCTATGGGGGAAGGGCATCCATGCCTGACCTCTGCAGAAGCATCCAATTGCACCAAGTCTGGCTTGACAGACAGGAGTGCATGCCCAATGGCAGGTAAGGGACCGCCCCTTCACAGAGCACATAAAGTCCCAGCACGCGCTACCTTTCCTCAGTGAGCATATTCGCTTCTCGTGCAGCAAGCGGGGTAAACTTGGTGGATCTCTCCACTCAAAGTTTCAGGAAACCGGGGTTACGAACAGTAACCTATTGTTCTCTTTCATCATCTCGTGTTCGAGATCCACTTATGGGAGATATGGACAGCTCCCCGGTTGCCCAGTACACTCACAGCGAGGCTCTGTAAGCCAGAGGTCACCTGGAAGGCGGTGCTTGACACGTCACCAAGTATCTGACCCCTCACAAAGTGAGCATGCAATACCGGCCATGTAAGAAATGACATGTGGTAACATGCATACTAGACCTGACAACAACATAATGCCAAGGCATATATTATAGAAATATACATATGTATATATTGACATATACATGCATATAAATATAATAATGTGTCAGGGGAGGGTACAGATGACCTGCTTAATGAGATGAATGAGCCGGGCTGGACAACCCAGGCTTAAAAAGGTTTAAAAG
>NW_015555946.1:44285-49237 GCF_001515605.1 Sinocyclocheilus anshuiensis | reverse complement strand
TACTTGCAGTATAAAACTACTAAACTAGTAGTTTACTGAGACTATACTTCAAAGTGTACTAAAAATGCTACTACAAGTATTTAATTAGTAAACTATCAGTATACCTATAAGTTCACTTTTAGTATAGTTGCAGTACAAACTAAATATTTTGATGTAAACTAGTTGTGTACTCAAAGTTTACTACTGTTATACTTAAAGTATACTTAAAAGTATACTTTTATATACTAGAAAGTGGGCCAATTTAGTCCCAAGGAGTATTGAAATAGTACACTTACAAGTATACTACTAGTACACTGATATTTGTATACTTACTACATAAAGTATACTTAAAAATGTACTTGAACTTTACTTAAGTATACTTACTAAAATAAACTTGAAGTATACTACTTTTTGGTAAGGGAAGACTGCAAACAAATGCAAATGATGAGGAAAGAATAACCATAGTGACGATGACTGTTGGTTTAAGGACAAAAATTGTAATGCATGTGGAAAAAAGGACCATATCAGTCGCGTTTGCAGGAAAAATAACAATGGCAGAAAAACAATAGGTTATTGTTTGTAACCCCGGTTCTCTGAAACGTCAAGTGGAAAGATCCACCTATGGGAAGGGCATCCGTGCCTGACCTCTGCAGAAGCATCCAATTGCACCAAGTCTGGCTTGACAGACAGGAGTGCATGCCCAATGGCAGGTAAGGGACCGCCCCTTCACAGAGCACATAAAGTCCCAGCACGCGCTACCTTTCCTCAGTGAGCATATTCGCTTCTCGTGCAGCAAGCGGGGTAAACTTGGTGGATCTCTCCACTCAAAGTTTCAGGAAACCGGGGTTACGAACAGTAACCTATTGTTCTCTTTCATCATCTCGTGTTCGAGATCCACTTATGGGAGATATGGACAGCTCCCCGGTTGCCCAGTACACTCACAGCGAGGCTCTGTAAGCCAGAGGTCACCTGGAAGGCGGTGCTGGACACGTCACCAAGTATCTGACCCCTCACAAAGTGAGCATGCAATACCAGCCATAAAAGCATGACAAGGCTACAAAGAGCCCACACCTAAAACAGAGTGAACTACCACGGTGTGGGTAACATCAAGCCGGTAGTATCTGACAAACGTATGTGGAGAAGCCCAACTTGCAGTGGCACAAATGTCCTGCAAGGAAATCCCTTTAAATAGATTCTAGGGGGCCACCATATCCCTAGTGGAATGTGCTTTTAGGCCCTCTGTAGGCTGCGCTCCCTTAGACTCATATGCCAATGAGATGGCTTCCACGAGCCAATGGGAGAGGCGTTGCTTAGAAATAGGATTCCCCGTGTTCGGGGGGGAGCCCAAGAAATGAAGAGCTGATCACTCCTCCTGAAAGGGCTGGTGCTGTCAATGTAATCCCACAGGGCACAAACAGGACACAAAGCATTCAGCCTCTAATCCTCCGCAGAGAAGAATGGAGGAGGGTGAAAAGCTGAAAGCTCAAGCACCTCACACGTGAAAGCTGGGAAGCATTTAGGCATAAAGTCTGGGTTAGGCCTGAGAAAAACCTTATCTCCACTGAGAGAGAAATTAGTGCACGTGGGGTGAACAGAGAGTGCGTGCAAATCACTGACACGTTTGGCTGATGGCAAGGCCAGGAACAGAGCTGTCTTGAAAGACAGAAGCTTCAGGGCAATATTTCCCAGGGGCTCAAACGGCTGTTGAGACATAGCCTCTTGCACCATGGAGAGGTCCCGTCCTGGAACTGCGCTTCTAGTGACTAGAAGAGAACGGTGTGTGCCCTTCATAAATCTACGAATAAGGGGGTGTTGCCCCACCATAGCGCCATCAAACCCAACATGACATGCAGCATTAGCCGCTAAGTAGACCTTAATAGTGGAGAAAGATTTACCACCATCGATAAGGTCTTGCAAAAAACCCAAAATGTCAATGACTGAGCACTGATATGATATCAGCTGATGACCCTCGCACCACTCCTCAAACAAACGCCACTTGCAATCATAAAGGGAGTGTGTAGAGGAGGCTCTAGCATTCTGCATGGCAGCAACAACACGATGGGGGAGCCCCATTGTGTTTAAATTTGCCCTCTCATGGGCCAGGTCCAGAGAGCTACCCTGTCTGGGTGCGGGTGGTATATTTCCCTGTTCATTTGCGACAGGAGGTCCGTGCATAATGGGAGGGGCCATGGCTATGCATACAGAAGAGGAACTATCTCTGCCAGCCATGAAGATTTGGGCCACCTGTGTGCTATCAAAATCAGAGTCAGGCTCTGCTCTTTCACCCTGACCAGAGTAGGAGATATCAGGCAGAGTGGAGGAAAAGCATAGAGCAGCACATTGGGCCATGGGTGGGCCAGTGTGTCCACACTGAGCGGGTGTCCTCGTCCCGTAGCGAGAAGAACATAGGACAATGGGCATTTTTGTGCGAGGCGAAGAGATCGACGGCTGCCCGACTGAACCTCATCCATAGCAGATCCACCATCTGAGGGTGGAGGCGCCATTCTCCGTAGATTGGATTCCCCCTCAACAAAAGGTCTGCACCCCTATTCAGAATGCCCAGGACATGGGTCGCCCGTAATGACAGAGAGTCCCATAGGAAAGAAAAATCAAAAGTGAGATCTCTTTAACATCTCAAATATTTCTCCTAGACAGAAATTAGGTTACTTTAAGATCGAACTGAGATTTTTGCTTGAGTCGCCTGCTTCTCAAACTTGTCTCCTGAGACAAAATCTCTAACAATCTCACAATGGTCTCCTTTAAAGCTTTAAAAGAGATCTCAACAACATCACACACTGTGTTCAGATATTTCTCCTTAGCTACAGACACTGGATCTCTCACATTTGTCTCTTTTAAAGCTTTAGAATAGATCTCAACAACATCACACACTGTGCTCAGATATTTCTCCTTAGCTAGAGACTCTGGTGGTCTCACATTTGTCTCCTCCAAAGTTTCAAACAAGATCTCAACAGTGTCACACACTGTGCTCAGATACCCATAGGAAAGAAAAATCAAAAGTGAGATCTCTTTAACATCTCAAATATTTCTCCTAGACAGAAATTAGGTTACTTTAAGATCGAACTGAGATTTTTGCTTGAGTCGCCTGCTTCTCAAACTTGTCTCCTGAGACAAAATCTCTAACAATCTCACAATGGTCTCCTTTAAAGCTTTAAAAGAGATCTCAACAACATCACACACTGTGTTCAGATATTTCTCCTTAGCTACAGACACTGGATCTCTCACATTTGTCTCTTTTAAAGCTTTAGAATAGATCTCAACAACATCACACACTGTGTTCAGATATTTCTCCTTAGCTACAGACACTGGATCTCTCACATTTGTCTCTTTTAAAGCTTTAGAATAGATCTCAACAACATCACACACTGTGCTCAGATATTTCTCCTAGTCTAAAGACTCTGGTGGTCTCATATTTGTCTCCTTTAAAGCTTTAGAAGAGATCACAACAAAATCACACACTGTGTGCAGATATTTCTCCTTAGCTAGAGACTCTGGATCTCTCACATTTGTCTCCTCAAAAGTTTAGATTAGAGATCTCAACAACATCACACACGGTGCTTAGATTTTTCTCTTTAGCTAAACAATCTGGGGGTGCTCATATTTGTCTCCTGTAATGCTTTCGAAGAGATCTCAACAACTTTACAAAGTGTGCATCAAGTCAAGTACTTGAAAGACAATAAATAAAGGGGGGGGGCAGATTATAAATTCAGAGTTAAAGGCTATATTGAGAGAGAAATTATGCAGAAATAAGGATAATGTTACTTTTTATAGGACAATGTTTATGTACTTAGGCACATCATTTGTTGTTGGAAATAGTAATGTAGCGGATGCCTTCATCAAAACTGATCTATAGAAAATGTAACCCTGGAGCTTTCTTTTCTGAAAGGCACATAAATGGCTTATGACTCAGTCTTGATTATTAATTGACTAATTTGATTATTAATACATATTATATGGAAGAAAAGTTTGAGCTCATATTGAGGCATTTGACTTGGTGCACACTTTGTAAAGTTATTGTGATCACTTCTGAAATTTAGAGGAGACAAATGTGAGAGCTCTCGAGTCTTTAGTGTAGGAGAAAAATCTGAGCACAGTGTGTAATGTTGTTGAGACCTCTTCTAAACTTTTGAGGAGACAAATGTGAGAGATCCAGAGTCTAGCTAAGGAGAAATATCTGAGCACAGTGTGTGATGTCGTTGAGATCTCTTCTAAAGCTTTAAAAGAGACAAAAGTGAGAGATCCAGGGTCTTTAGCTAAGGAGAAATATCTGAGCACAGTGTTTAAAGTTGTTGAGATCTCTTCTAAAGCTTTAAAGAAGACTATTGTGAGAGAGTTAGAGTTTTTGTCTCAGGAGACAAGTTTGAGAAGCAGGAGACTCGAGCAAAAGTTTCCATTCAATCTTAAGGTAACCTAATTTCTGTCTAGGAGAAATATTTGAAATGGCAAAATGATCTCTTTTTTATATTATTTTTCTTCCCTCTGGTTAGCTTCAATGTCATTTATCTACACCATTTCAATCAAAGACAATACATGCATTGTCATATTTGAAGTTGTTTTATGTAGACAGTGTTTTATTGCACAGTGATTTAACAATGGAAACCATGACCTATATTTACATACATGCAAAAACGGGCTGTACAAGACAACATTTTAATACTAAACAAAGAAGAAAAAAAAAACTGGTACACTAGTGTTATATTTGTTAAAAAAAAAGGTATTGCTCTTATACTAAACACCTTGCACTTGTATGTCCTTACTAGTGTGTTTGGAAAATGTGGTGTATACAATGCTGGACATTGAAGATAAATTTAAACATTTAAACGAGTAATATTGGTAATAGTAATATTGATATTCTGAAATGTTTAATGATATTTAAATGATAGTTTTAGTATTTACAATATTAGTAAAAGTTTAACATTTCTCCTAAAATAAAACTGAAGACATCTTAAGACAAA
>NW_015555946.1:41218-41910 GCF_001515605.1 Sinocyclocheilus anshuiensis | reverse complement strand
TGCACAGTGCACAGTGATTTAACAGAGGAAACCATAACCTATATTTACATACATGCAAAAATGGGCTGTAAAATTTAAAATGTTAATGCTAAACAAAGCAACAACAAAAAAAGCTGGTACACTAGTGTTACATTTCTAGTGTGTTTGGAAAATGTGGTGTATATACAATGCTGAACATTGAAGATAACTTTAAACATTTATACTAGTAACCCTTGATATTCTGAAATGTTTAATGCTATTTAAATGATAGCTTTAGTATTTACAATATTAGTAAAAGTTTAACGTTTCTCCTAAAATAATTAAGACAAAGCTGATATCTCAATGAGACATATAAGAGAATCACCCCTTAGTATCCTGAGCGTAGAGTAATATCTGTCAGAGCCATAGCCTTGTGGGCCCTGCACTTCAGACAACATGGGTTTGAATCCCAGCTAAAGGTACTTTCCTGCTCCTGTTCAATTCTCACCTGTCCAATTATTTCCTGTCTCTACTCCTACTGTCCTGACCATTAAAGGTGAAAAACCCCATTGCAATAAAAAAAAGCAACCTCTGAGCAGTAAACCATTTTTTATAATGGAGTCTTGCAAGAGATTACAGCAAGATAATAAAGAGATCTCTCGTTTCTCACACGTTTCTCTCCCATTGTCATTTTGGATTCCTTTCTTTCAGAACTTTCTCATGTCTCAGTTGTG
>NW_015555946.1:40089-41083 GCF_001515605.1 Sinocyclocheilus anshuiensis | reverse complement strand
GTTTCTCCTAAAATAAAACTGAAGACATCTTAAGACAAAGCTGATATCTCAATGAGAGATATAAGAGAATCAGCCCTTAGTATCCTGAGCATAGTAACCTCTGTCAGAGACATAGCCTTGTGGGCAGCACATCGACGTGAAGCACAACTGCACCTCAGACAACATGGGTTCGAATCCCAGCTAAAGGTACTTTCCTGCTCCTGTTCAATTCTCACCTGTCCAATTATTTCCTGTCTCTATTCCTACTGTCCTAACCATTAAAGGTGAAAAACCCCATTGCAATAACAGTAAAACATTTTTATAATGGAGTCTTACAAGAGATTACAGCAAGACAATAAAGAGATCTCTCATGTTTCTCACACGTTTCTCTCCCATTGTCATTTTGGATTCCTTTCTTTCAGAACTTTCTCATGTCTCAGTTGCATGTACTTTTATTTCTCCTAAGGATTTTTAGGAGAAACATCTGAGACACTGTTGAGACTAAAATGAGAAATACATGAGAATCACAACTAAGTCTCCTGAAGTTAGAAAGAGCAACCACTGAGAAATAAAATATTCCTATAATGGAGTCTTGATAGAGATTGCAGCAAGACAATAAAGAGATATTCTATGTTTCTTCCACACATTCTCTGCTTTGATTCTTTTTTCTCAAATATTTCTCATGTCTCATTTGTGTCTACTTCCATTTCTCCTAAGGAATTTTTGGAATGTCTGAAATATCTGAAATGCTGTTGATACTAAAATGAGAGATATATGAGAATCTCATCTAAGTCTCCTGAGCTTAGGAAAAGCAACCACTGAGCAATACATTTTTCCTATGGGGTGCCGCCTGCTCCATACTAACAGCTTGTGAGCTAGAGCATGAAGCTTGGAGGAGCGCATCCCCCCTTGGCGGTTGATATGTGCCACGGCTGTGGTGTTGTCGCAACGCACCAGCACGTGATGCCCCTGCAGGCAGGGCAGAAAATGTTTCAGAGCCTTCCAAACAGTAAGG
>NW_015555946.1:36953-39745 GCF_001515605.1 Sinocyclocheilus anshuiensis | reverse complement strand
TACAGCAAGACAATAAAGAGATCTCTCATGTTTCTCACACGTTTCTCTCCCATTGTCATTTTGGATTCCTTTCTTTCAGAACTTTCTCATGTCTCAGTTGCATGTACTTTTATTTCTCCTAAGGATTTTTAGGAGAAACATCTGAGACACTGTTGAGACTAAAATGAGAAATACATGAGAATCACAACTAAGTCTCCTGAAGTTAGAAAGAGCAACCACTGAGAAATAAAATATTCCTATAATGGAGTCTTGATAGAGATTGCAGCAAGACAATAAAGAGATATTCTATGTTTCTTCCACACATTCTCTGCTTTGATTCTTTTTTCTCAAATATTTCTCATGTCTCATTTGTGTCTACTTCCATTTCTCCTAAGGAATTTTTGGAATGTCTGAAATATCTGAAATGCTGTTGATACTAAAATGAGAGATATATGAGAATCTCATCTAAGTCTCCTGAGCTTAGGAAAAGCAACCACTGAGCAATACATTTTTCCTATGGGGTGCCGCCTGCTCCATACTAACAGCTTGTGAGCTAGAGCATGAAGCTTGGAGGAGCGCATCCCCCCTTGGCGGTTGATATGTGCCACGGCTGTGGTGTTGTTGCAACGCACCAGGTGATGCCCCTGCAGGCGGGGCAGAAAATGTTCCAGAGCCTTCCAAACAGTGAGAAGCTCCAAATAATTTATGTGGGCTGAGTGGATTGTGCTCGGTCACACACCGTTCACTATTCTGCCCTCCTGTGTGGCTCCCCATCCTGTTAAGGACGTGTTTGTCGTTACCACTTTCCGCAACATGATGGCCCCCAGGGGGGGTCCCCTGAGTGTAAAATTCTGCCTTTCTCCAGTGCTGCAGCGCTGCTGTTCACGAGCGTGTCACTGTGACAGAGCGGCAAAGATTGCATAATGAGCTGAGATGAAGAGATAAAACCCACTTCATGAACGCCCTCATTCTCAGAAGGCCCAGAGGCAGGACATGGACAGCCAAAGCCATAAGACCCTGTAATCTGAGACGCGTGCGATACTGTACCCTTGCTCCTTCCCTGAACTGCGAGAGGCAATTCATGAAAGAGAGAATGCGCTCTTGCGACAAGCACGCACGCACGCATCATAATGGAATTCAGCTCCAGACCCAGAAATATCACATTCTGGGCAGGAGTGAAATTGCACTTGTTCACATTCACTCTGAAGCTGAGCTCTGTGACGTGAGCAAGCACACGGGCAGTGTTCTGCATCACTTTCTCTTTTGAATTGGCTATAATCAGCCAATCGTCTATATATGTCAGAATCCTGAGACCCGATATTCTCAATGGGGCCAGACCCACCTCCATGCACAGGCAGAAAGTTTGTGGGCTGAGAGCCAAACCGAACGGGAGGACCGTGAATTCGTAACTCACGCCTTGGAAGGCGAAACGAAGGAATTTCCTGTGCACAGAATAAATGCTTATGTGGAAGAAAGCATCTTTCAGATCGATCGATGTGAACCAATCGTTCTGATTTATTGAGCGTAAGAGAGACCCATGTGTTAATATTCTGAAATTGTATTTCCTTAAATCTTTGTTCAACACCCTGAGATCCAAGATGGGATGGAGGGAACCGTCCTTCTTTGGAATTAGGAAATAATGTGAGTAAAACCCTTGACTGCGTAAGTGAGGAGGGACCACTCAAACCGCTCCTTTCTCGGGAAGGGAGGAGATTTCGTCTTTCAGAATGTGAGCGGAGCTCTCTTTCGTATGAGAAGAGATAACTCCATTGAAACGCGGGGGTCTTTTGGCAAACTGAAGTCTGTATCCCTTCATTATTGTGTGAATCACCCATTCGGGAGCTGACACAGACGGCCAGGCTGTTACATGATTCGCTAGGGAGGATGGGGAAGAGTTGTTTCCTTGGGCCGGGAGGGGGTCCCAGCAGCTTCCCATCATAAATATCCCTCTCCTGGTCGGTGGAGCCGGCCACTCAATGTTGAGGCGAGCGGCCGCTCGTTCACAGACGTCCAGGAGGATCGATTAGAGCAAGGCTGCGGGGGCATTAGCCTGAGAAACGCCAGAGGGCGGGATGGCCAAAGGTGGGCATTACTTTTGCCATCCCAAGCACCCCTCCACCCATGGGAGTGGCCAAGCAAACCATGGGAGCGCATACATGTAGATTTTGCGGGGCCATGTGAGGGTCACATGTACCTAGTCGTGGTTGACGCACATTCGAAGTGGCCTGAGGTAAAGTTGATGACATCAACAACAGCAGAAAAAAACAATTGAAGTTTTGCGGAAACCTCTTCAGCCATTATGGACTGTCTGAAGTCCTTGTGAGTGATAATGGACCACAATTTGTCTCTCAGGAGTTTGTAACTTTCCTGAAGGTCAACCATGTGAAACATATCCCTGCAAACATGTCCTTGCGGGGCCCATGCTGGCTTTTTGCTGGCACAGTGGGCTACAGCCCAACCTAAACCTAACAATGGTTTGTTGGAGACCATTGTAAACCAAACCTAAACAGGCCCAGCTTGCGCAGGCGAGGCCCACAGGTTTGGGCTCACCGCAGGCTCTCTGTGAGCAGCCCACTCTATGGGACTGCCCACATTAATCCAATGATGGCCCAGTGTGGGCCAGACATGAGCCTGTTAATAAGAATTTTGTGGGCAGTTTTCTTCCTTACCACTAGGGGTGCTAGGGTGTTTTAGGTTTCCTTAAGTAAAGCCATGTGGTAGAGAGAGTTAGCAATAGCAAGCAGCAGTAGCCAGCATGGCTCACCTGCTGAAAACATTGTGCTGTGTCCTGGTTGGGAAATGTGTCATTTCAA
>NW_015555946.1:18243-35214 GCF_001515605.1 Sinocyclocheilus anshuiensis | reverse complement strand
TGAACACATTGTGCTGTGTCCTGGTTGGGAAATGTGTCATTTCAAACCCAGTCTACGCAAGTTTTTTTTTTTTAAGTGTACATTGCTGATGTTTTTTGCAGAGATGGTACATGTATGTATGGCCTATGTTTGATATGTATAATTGATGCTAAGAATTTAAGACCGTGTATTTCTATGCATTTTAGAAGGACTCTTTATTGGTGAGGTTATCACATCATGGTCCAGTTTGAATATGGATTTATAGTTCTTTTCGACGTGAGACCATAGTCTGGAGTATTTTTGATTGTTCCTGGTTAGGAAGACTCTGGTGTTTGAGAGCTGTGGTGTGTCTTCATTACAAGAGTTGTATTATTTATTTGCTATCAGCCGACTTCAGCTATGGACAGTGTTTGGACATTGATGTACTACAGATAAGACTTTCGCACACATCAACTTTCACATGGCGAAATCTTACATTGCTTTCTTTTGTTTGTTTTTTGTACTTTTGTGTATTTACATTTTTGGCTATATGTAGCCAACACCATGGTCATTTAACCAACTTTTGGTGCTTTTGGCAGTGTGGGCAGGTGCCAAATCCTGCTGGAAAATGAAATCAGCATCTTCAAAAAGCTGGTCAGCAGAAGGAAGCATGAAGTGCTCCAAAATTTATTGGTAAACAGGTGCAGTGACGTTGGTTATCAAAAAACACAACGGACCAACACCAGCAGATGACATTGCACCCCAAATCATCACAGACTGTGGAAACTTAACACTGGACTTCAAGCAACTTGGGCTATGAGCTTCTCCACCCTTCCTCCAGACTCTAGGACCTTGGTTTCCAAATGAAATACAAAACTTGCTCTCATCTGAAAAGAGGACTTTGGACCACTGGGCAACAGATTTTATTGGCATATATAACAGTTATCTGTATAAATTATAAAACACTATGACAAGGTAATGTTTAATTTATTATATTATAGATATTTATTTATTACATTTTTTATTATCATCTCACACATGGATCGGCATTTTCTATAATGTCTAAATTCTAAATCAAAATACATATCTGATATGACGTAATATATAATTAGCATCAAACAAACAATATCATTCATATTCTCAAGGATTAAAGATTAAACGGGAAAAAAAATCAAAATGATTGCACAACCATCAATTAGGTGGAGATATGCACTAAGCATGTACATGACCATTGAACAAAAGAAGAAGAAAGAAACAGCATGGCGCGCTTTTTCTTAGCGTCCGTTTCCATAGTGACTCGTCGATTCGTCGCTCTGTTGAGAATGTCTTGAGTCTTAACCAGGAACATACTCTGAGCTGAACGAACTTACTCCCGGACACGATTTTGGAACCACATACCTCGAGTAAGCAAGATTTGGGGTTAATCAACCTAAAGTTCAAGGTTTAGCTGACGGTAAGTTAACCGTGCTTTCTGGAATACACCCCTGGTCTGGCGCAGTTTTTCTTCGGTAAACCCAGAGTTTTTTCGGTCTCCTCCCCCTTTTTAAAACGTAAGCAATGTTTAAATACCTCATTCATTCATTCACGCTGCAAAAATTGCTTTTATTGCTTTGATTTTTGCCTTATTTCAAGTACAAATATCTAAAAATTCTTAAATCATGATGCATTTTCTATATAAGAAAATACGACATTTAGTCTTGTTTCCTGGGGTAAACAAGTAAAATTAATTGCCAGGGGGGTAAGAAAAATAATCTTAATGAAAATGGAAACAAGATTATTTTTCTCACCGGACCACTTTCATTTTCATCATGCAGACACGGTAAATGTGACAAAAATGGCATGTATTTTTAAAAGGGATCCTCTAGATGAGGATGCTGCATTAATTCGCGGGGAGTTACATTTACATCAGGAGAGGATTTAATTTAATTTGAATTTATTTATTTATTTTGTCATATCCACATGCATATTCATGTGAATGGTACCATTTTTTAAATGGCGTTCACTTGATAACATCTTGCTGCGACTTCTAAGATGGATTTCCAGTGTGGTTGGCTGCATTAATTACACACATATTCTCACCATCGCACCTTCTGAAAATAATTTATTTATTTTGCCATATCCACATGCATATTTATTTGAACGGTACCATTTTTAAATGGCGTTCACTTGATAACATCTGATTGCGACCTCTAAGTAACCTAATAATTAGAATTTCCTTTAGGATTTCCAGTGTGGTTGGATGCATTGATAACACACACATTCTCACCATCGCACCTTCCGAAAATGAAGCTAATTACTGTATGGAATGGAAGGATGCCAGATGGAAGGGTAGTGCAAGATATATGCCGTATCCACCACCACAGCTGTTAAATAAACACAAATTATTCACAATTTATTTGGTCATCTTTATGTTCTACAAATACAAAAGCAACAAATTATTATTTTCTCTGTTGGATTTTAATATTAGTATTGTGGCCATCTCCTCTTCATCTGTCAGTGGTGTTGGTGCAGGTTCTCCTCCCATTTTACAAGTCTCTGCCTTCTTGCTGTTGGCTTCTGAATAGAAGTCAAATGTTTTTCATTACCCTAATTAAGAAATGTAGCATGGTGGATCAGAGAACATTTATTTATGTGAAAAGCATTAGACTATGTGGAAAAAGCTGCTGCACATTGAAATAGATATACACTGAATTATATTTATTGAATGTCAAATATTTGTAAAGTCATGTAACATTAGCCTACACCCATTTCATGCTTGAAGCTTTACCTGATTGAATTGTGTTTTATGTTTAATTTTTTTTTGCTGCCACATGATTTTCTTTTTTCTTTTTTGCCCGTGGGATACCATGAAAATGAATATTAGGTAAATAAATTACCTTTTTGCTAGTTTTCACCTGATAACATTGATTTAGAATTAAAGTTACATATTCTGTAGTATGCGGAAGTCTTTTTGGTGGGAACCGTTGCCATGGTGAATCGTAATTTCAGAGCTCCATTGCACTGAATGATATTTATTGAATGTCAAATATTTGTAAAGTCATGTAACGTTAGCCTACACCCATTTCACGCTTTGGTTGAACTATGTTTTTATGTTTAATTTTTTTCTGCTGCCACATTTTATTTTATTTTTTTTGTCCATGGGATACTATGAAAATGAATATTAGATCAATAAATTACCTTTCTGCCAGATTTCACCTCTGATAACATTAGAACTTAAGTTATGTATCCGTAGCATGCGGAAGTCTTTTTGGCGGGAGCTGTTGACATGGTGAATCGTAATTTCAGAGCTCCATTGATCATGGCTTTTCATAGTCATGGTGCACGCACTAAACTCAGAGTCAACCTACTCAGAGTGGATTGAACTAACTCTGTTCAGCTGTTCTGAAACCGAAAACTCAGAGTTTCCAATCTCAGGGTAAGTCAACTCAGAGTTCAAGTTTTAACTCGGAGTTTGTTGAAGCTCCTTTCTGGAATACACCCGAGGTGTGTTGATCAGAACCAGGTTGGGCACCCCTGTTGTAGATTAATAGTGTGGGCTAAGTGAGAGCTACCTGTGCAGGGCCAGCACTAAAGGGCCAACGTTTTGCCAATGAGCAAAATCTCAGAGGCCCTGCGCTGGCAGCCCGCTGGGGGCCCTTAGACTGGCCCTAAGTGGGCCCGTAAAGGGCCAGTGCAGGCGTGTTTGCAGGGATACATTCCGCCCCATATATCCAGCAACCAATTGGCAGGCTAAAAGGTTTGTTCAGTCGCTAAAACAATCACTGAAGGCTTCTAAGGGCTCTTCTACTCTTCAGAGACGGCTGGAAACATTCTTGTTGACGTACCGCAACACACCACATCCGACGACGAGAGAGTCTCCTTCCCTGTTGTTTATGGGACGCCAGCTGCACACACGTCTAGATGCCTTAAAACCCAGTGTAACAGCTGCTGTGCAACTCTCACAGACCTCTCAGGTCCTCCGCCGAGCTGGTCGTTAGAAGCCAAGGCGGTTTAGAGTCGGTGATGCTGTGCTGGCTCTTGATTACAGAGGGAGAGAAAGATGGACATCAGGTGTGGTGATGGCTCAAAGTGGTCCAGTATCTTCCCAGAGCTTCTGAGGAATGGAGACATCATGCTGATCAACTCTTGTCCATTCTGAATCAAACAGCTGAAACTCAGGTGACACAACCACCTGACACCAGTGATGTGTCTGTTCCTGTACAGGCCTCTGTAAATGGTACTTCAAATGCACCACCAACAAAGGAACAAGATGTTAACAGTGACACATCACTAGAGACTCAGACAAACCATGGCAAACTCAACATTCCATCAGTGCAGGTCAGACGCTATCCAGCCAGAGTGATCAAACCTCCCAACCGTCTGACAGTATAGAGCCAGAGTACTCAATAGGCAGACTCCGGTCCAAAACCAACATGCTAATTTAATCATAATCCAAATGAGTCTTCAATGGAGTGCGCAATTGTGATTCCGCGCTATATATCATTGAGGCTTCTACTCGGTTTGGCTGCTTCATCTATGTCCAATCACAGCAGCTGTAACGGCATCGCTATAGCAACGTCACCACTACTCACTCAAGGCAGCCAGATTTATCTACCGGTCACGTGCTCTGGGCCAGGCAGGTGAACAGGCAGTCTCATCATTTGCGAGCAGTGAGGAGCAGTGCAAATATCGATAAGATAACTGACTTTTTTTTTGCTGACTGAAAGTGAAAATGGCGTGCTCAAAGCTGGCAAGAAAAGAAAAGTTGATTTTGAAAACTACGAGTTTAAGAGTGAGTGGACAGGAAAAATATGCATTCGTGCGCCCCGTGGGAAGCAGAAAACCAATGTGTTTAATCTGCAACGAGACAGTAGCAATCATCAAAAGTGGTAACGTGAAACGCCATTATGAAACCAAGCATGCACATTTTGAACAAAATTATCCTCAGAACACAGAGGTAAGGACCACAAAAAATAAACCAGCTGAAATCATCCTATGAAGCTACAAGCTGTGTAATAGTTAGATCAGCCACACAACAGGAGCGGGCAACGGAAGCCTCACTAAGAGTAGCATGGGTCCTGGGAAAACACAAGAAACCCTTCTCTGATGCTGAAATAGTCAAGGAGTGTATGAGTGAAGTGGTGACTGCTCTGTTTGAAGGGACTCAAAAGGATTAAATAATCCAGAAAATAAGCCAAATACCCTGTTCTGATTCCACTGCTGCGAGACGAACTGAAATACTTGCTAATGATTTGCTTGAACAACTTAGGTCTGATAAAAAAAAAAGCCAAATTCATTTCATTGACTGTGGATGAATCCACAGACAACACAGACAATGCACAACTCATGGTCTTTGTCAGATTTTATGATGAAGAAATGGGAGAATTTCATGAAGATGTTTTGGGTCTCACAAACCTCCATGGACACACAAGGGGGGATGACATTTATGAAGCAGTGACACAGATGCTTAGAGACAGAGAGATAGACCTGAAACATGTTGTTTCCATTGCTACTGATGGCGCGCCATGTATGATTGGTAGAGAGAGGGGATTAGTGTCACGCTTGAGAACTCACCACCCTGACCTCATGGCATACCACTGCATAATTCACCAGATTGTTTTGTGTGCCAGCCTTGGAGAAAGGTACTCAGAAGTAATGACAACAGTCATGAAACTTGTCAACTATCTGAGAGCATCCTCTGCTCTGCAACATCATTTGTTGCGCTCATTTCTAATAGAGGTGAATGCAACATTTGATGATTTGCTCCTTCACAACAATGTCCGGTGGCATAGTAAAGGCAAGGTACTGGAGCGGTTTTGGGCACTGCGGAAAGAGGTGGAGACATTTCTGTTGAATCAGAAGAGTGCAAAAGCCAAACCGTTTGTGGATTTCATGAAGAATGAAGAGGAAATGGAAGCTGAGTTCTCAACTGAAGCCACGAAAGTCTTCCCATGGGCCAATGCTGCTTCTCTGCAAACAGAGCTAATTGATCTCCAAGAAAACCTAGCACTGCAGGAATCTCGCTGTGACCCTGTCACCTTCTGGACGAAGATGGTTACTGCAGCAGGTGTTCCTCTCCTGCAGAAGATGGCCCTTCAAATTCTCACCATGTTTCCCTCAACGTACTGCTGTGAATCTGCCTTTTCAACCATGAACATGGTGAAAAACGCATACGCAGCACACTCACCAATGAACACTTACATCAGTGCCTCCGCCTGGCCCTCACACCTTTTATGTCCAAGTTTAAACAACTGGTGGCACAAAGAAGGTGTCACCTTTCACACTAAAAGGCCTACCATGTCGTTTTTTTGTGTATAGTTCTAAAGATTTGAGGATTGCTTTTTTTTTGTTGGAGTTCTCTATTTGGAATTTGACCGTCACTTTTCCAGACCTCGGACTGAATGGAAATTTGGTAAGTGGACCTTTCAAGTTTATATTTGAGTACCCCTGATATAGAGCCATGAGAAACCCCCTGCTGGACTGAACTGTAATTAGTTATGTTAGGGAGCCTGTTCTGACATGGGGCAGAATAATTCCCAAACTGGCTCGAGGCAAGAGGCAGTCTACCTCTGTAGCTCTTTTGACACAGTTACACTGTTGTGTGTGTGTGTGTGTGTGTGTGTGTGTGTGAGAGAGAGAGAATGTCCTCCCTGGTCCAGAAGAATCTCTGCAGCTGTCACTCTCTATATATAGACACTCATTCACTCACACACAAGCACACACTCACAGGCATGGTCGATCTGTTGTTGTTGTCATCAAATGTGTTTAGTTAACGTGTGTTTTCAGCAGTTCCTTTATTTCCTTTAAAGTATTTGACATACTAGTTCATGAACTGGAGTTTTCAGAATGATCATGTCACTGATCACCAGTCAAACAAACTCTGTACTTTTGGTTTTTCAGAACTTGGTAACAAGTTTAGTTTAGTTTGAGTTATTATACCATTAGAATATGATATAATTAAACCTGAACTTTAAGTGATAATATGATGCTTTGACGGTTTCTGTTGGACTTTGTAATGTCTCTCTCTCTCTGTCTGTCTGTCTGTCTCTCTCTCTGTCTGTCTCTTTCTCTCTCACTCTCTCTGCCTGCCTATCTCTGTCTGTCTGTAGTGTGATGGCGTCGTCCGGTGAGAGCAGCGCTGTGAAGGATCAGCAGGTTCCTCATCAGGATGAAGCAGCGTGTGTTAATGTTGTTCAGTCGCATTACTTGCGTTGTCCTTCACCCAGGTCCATTACCATCAGATAACAGAGCTCAAACATTATTAAACCTGAACTTGAACTGAACGTGATGATGCTGAGTGTGTGTTTGATCTCACGCAGCTTCTCCATGATGTCCGATCGCTTCTCCACCATATCAGATCGTTTCTCCATGATCTCTGGCTCTGATGCAGAAAGTATCTTCATGGAACCAATTCACCTGTCCTCCTCCATTGCTGCCAAGAAGATCATTAATGAAGGTCTGTAAATCAAGACCTGTTTTAGAAGGATCTGTTAATGGAAAGATCAAACTTGGTTACTTCACATCATCACAATATTCACTCAGAATTTGCTAGTAAATTTCACAATTACAAATAAATTATGGAAGCTTGTTTCCACCACAGGATTTAAAAAATAATCATTTCAAAGGTAATTGCATCTTTTTATCTCACAATTCAGATTTCTTTTTCTTGCAGTTCTGTAGATCTCACAAGACATATACTCACAATTCTAAGAAAAAAAAAGTCAGAATTGTAAGTTAAAAAGTCACAATTAACTTTTTATTCTGGGGCGGAAACAAAAAAACAGCATTGTGAGATCTAAACTGATAATTGAGAAAAAAAAATCAGAACTTTGAGATATAAACATGGAATTGCAGGGAAAAAAAAAATTGTTTATAACTCACAATTCTGAGAAAAAAAGTCACAGTTACTTTTTTTCTTTTTTATTCTGTGGTGAAACATTGAATTGAACATGAAAATGTAAGGTAGAAAAACTGAAATACTATTTTCTTGTAAAACATACTCCATTCATTTTTGTTTTATTTGCCACATATATACACATAATACAGAACATAAAGAGCTTTAAAAAAATAATTGCATATTAAATCGCAATATTGGTAAAAAGAGTCGCAATTAGATTATTTTCCAAAATCATTCAGCCCTACTGTGTGTGTATATATATATATATATATATATATATATATGCTACAGTGTAGTATGACTGATTTGCCTTAATGGGCAAAGAGAAGGATGATTATTAAAAGTCTTGTTTTCTGAGAAATTAAGTTGATTTTTCTGAGCCCATTGACAGACATTTGTTCTTGTTTTAATTGTAAACTCACTTCATTTTGATCAATTTCTTAGAAAACAAGACTTATTATATTAGTTGTTTTGCTACTCCAGTAAATGTATCTTGATTTATGATTCTTTAAGAATCTTGATTAACAAACATTTGCACTGGGAAACAAGACAAAAATACTGAGGAAGAACATCACTTTATTGCAGTGTGATTAGAAGGTTCAGTAAAAGTTATTTCCTTATTCAAGTATTTGTGAACAGAGATATTCAATCCTTAAACTATTTTTTCTTTTGTAAAATGAGTAATGGAGATCTGTTGGAAGTTGTATTTTCAAACTTTGAAGCGTTGCTTATACAAGACACTAATATTTTAGAGACCGTATTGACATATTGTGTTACATTTAATTTATTCCTTCAATTGTCTTTACTTAGTCTTAAAATGGTCTTAAAAAGTCTTAAATTTACCTTCATAAAACCTGTAGAAACCCTGCTCTAATAAATAAATGACTGTCATGAAGATTGTTTATTTTAAGTGAGCTGCTGTTCTGCGCTGCAGGTCAGTGGCTATGAATAAAGCCTGTCTCAAACGCCTCGGTATCACTCGTGTGGTGAACGCCGCTCACGGCACCGGCGTCTACATCGGCGAGGTGTTTTACCAGGGCATGAATATCACCTATATGGGCATCGAGGTGGATGATTTCCCAGATGCAGACATCTCTTCTTACTTCCGCACATGTGCTGAGTTTCTAGATGACGCTTTGCTGACACACAGAGGTGAGTTTAGAAGGTTCTCTTCATTAATTCTTCTGTTGAGGGGAGAATGAGCTTAAAATTACTTTTTTCAAAATTTTTCTTTAGAGAAACTATAGGTTTGGTATGTAAATTATACATAAATAATTGTAGCATGAGACAATATACTAATCCTATGAGCAACATGCTGTTCCTGTCGTAGATAAACAAACTGCAGATACCAGATTAATTCAGAGGCCTGGACTCTATTATGTCTCACCATAGATGTGTCTCACTCACTTATTTTTAGAGTTAGTGACACAGATAGACAGCAACCTCTTCACAATCTGAATCAAGGAGAGCGTCAGAAACTAAGATCACATATGCTAGCTGACAAGATGACATATGCTAGCAGTGAAGAAAGTGCTTGTTATGGATGTGAGAATTATTAGTCTAGCACTGCTTCTCTATCATTTAGTCTTCTCTTTCATTACAAAGTTTGATTTTTTAAAATAATTAACAGGATGTAAACTCACAACATACTTTCAAAAACATTCAGAGCAGAACGGCTCATAATACTTAATTTTGCATAATGAGGATCTGATCTGATCTGACATTACAATCTAATTATTCCTGAATAATTGAACATAAGAAACTGAACAGTTGACCCAAAAATCATTTACTCACGCTTATGTCATTCCAAACCTGTATGACTTTTTCTTCTACTGAACACACACATACACAAAAAAAAAAGATATTTAGCAGAATATTAGAGATGGCCTCAGTCATTCACTTTCATTGCATCTTTTTTCATTCAATTAAATTTAATGACTATCATCATTCACCATAGGGCTGTCAAAATGGCTAAAAAACTAGATTTTTGTACTTAAATATGATCAATATTCGAATTATATTCGAATTTAAAAGGCATAATTTCAGTTGGGGGGGGGGCTTTTGGCTTCTCTCCTGAGGCCACAAGAGAGCGCATTGAGCAAAATATTATGCACGTTTCTTCAAAGCATAATAAAATAACACGACTATCTTTGAAAAAAGTGCATAATGTTTAAAATAATGTTTATAAACCTTATATAATTAAAGTTGCTTAAACAATTAGAAACAAAACAGAATCATGCATGTATGTATAGTTTAAGACAAAGGACCGAAAACCAATCACAAAGAGTACTTTCTTCATTTAAAAACTTGAGATGCAGTAGGATGGGGAAAAACCACCATAAAGTCTTGAGACATGTTTTTAAAAAGTTGAACTTACATTAAAGGTGGGGTAAGCGATTTCTGGTAGCCAATGTTGACATTTGAAATCACCAAAACAAACACACCCCTACCCCAAAAGGGTATCGCCCCTATTTTGATAGCTCCGCCCCACACAAAATACTATGGAACTCATTATAATCAGTGATGCTGTCTACACCATAGATATATAAACATATCTTTGGTCTACTGGATGCGGCGTGGCGCGACACGACAAATGCCCGCCAGAAAACTGCTGCTGCGTTCTATTTATGACGTATTGACACAAATTTCTAATGATTTTCAACGGTCGCTTTGTCGCGTCCAGTGTACTAGACAGACTTTAGCTGTTGCGTCCGATCGCAGACCGTCCGCTCCTTGAGTTCTCTCCAGCGCTGGAAAGCTGATCCGATATTTACATGGGTCCTACTTCTTGCCTTAAGCCTTCTTTTGTTCCGCAGACGTTTTCCTCTTTTGTTTTTTATCCGCCATCTCTATCTTTCTGTCGCTCGGCTCGGCTAATGTCCGTCCTGTGCACTGAACGCTCTCTCCTCCACATCATGAGTAGACACGCCCCTTACTGCTGATTGGCTACAAGTTTGTTTTGCTACTCGGCCCGAATCAGTTTTCTAAAGCGTTTTTGAAAAATTGCTTACCCCACCTTTAATTTTCCATGGCTTTCTAAACATGCGGCAATCTTGTGCGAGATGTGAGTGCAACGGTGATAGATAGATGTCCCTCTAGAAAATGTGATAAATATGCATTCTGTATGAACGGTTTGGTTTCAGTTTTGACGTAAACAACATCATCTCTGCATTGATGTTCTTTTTTCCCGCAAATTATATTAATTAAGTAATTATGCGGTTTGATAATCCAGAGCACTCAGTCACATGACTTCATTAATATTAATGAGCAAAGACCAGAAAAATTTGTTGGCCACAAGCCCTTTGGGAGGTCATCTTAACATAACATTTCCATTTTCAGTTTGTGTGACAAATATGACGATTATGTTAACATGAGGAATTTTTTTTATTTTCCTTCATTTAGGCAAGGTGCTTGTGGACTCGATGATGGGTGTGAGCCGGTCAGCTGTACTTGTTGCTGCATATCTCATGATCTTCCAGAACATGAGCATCATTGAGGCCCTGCTGGAAATCAGGAAGAAACGTGCCATCAACCCCAACGAAGGGTTTTTAAAGCAACTGCGCCAACTCAATGAAACTCTAATGGAAGAACGAGATGAAGACGATGACGGCACCCTCAGTCAGTGCTCTGTGATTGACACCCGTGCTCGTCTTGACGAGGAGGAGAGCATATTTGGAGTTAAAGCCGACTCCATCATAGTGGACGAGGAGGAAGACAGCGGCAGCATCATATCTTCTGCTGCCGCTGCGGCTCTGAAAGTAGGACTCCTTGGCGGCCCAAGCAAACCTGACATGGGGATGTGGACAGCATGATAAGGGAGTGGCAGAAGCGCAACGAGAAGTACCAGAATGAGGACTGGTGGGAGGCCCAGCTAATGTGCAATGGGTGGGACTATGAGTCTTTGCTGGGCAACAGGAAGCAGCCAGCCGTGCGACCTGAGGACCTGGAGAGCGTGACAAGTGAAGATGTGCGAATGGTGAAGGAACACATCAGACGTCAGCTCCGTCGGCCCGCTTCTGATGCAGGGTCCACAATGAGCTGCAGCAGTTACTCCAATCTCTGGAAGAAGTGTCTGAAGGAGCATTCAAATAGGCTCGGATAACCCCACTGCTCAAAAAACCTACATTAAACACTTCCTAAGAACTTGGTATTACAACCACTTCCTGTGTCTGTTTGCCTCTTAAGAAGAATCGCTTTATGTATCCCCCAATTGTAAGTCGCTTTGGATAAAAGCGTCTGCTAAATGACTAAATGTAAATGTAAATGTAAAATAGAGGAACAGGTCACTGCACGATACTGACTCAGAGAGGCTGACGAGGACAGCGAAGCAAGCCAGAAAAAAATTGACGATGATGTTGAAAGCATACTCTCTGACAGCAGCTCCATGTACAACTTCTGCAAAAAGAACAAGGAAAATCTAACACCTTTGGAACAATGGAAGATTAAGCTAATTCAGTTTGGATGGAACAAAAAAGATGCAGTGGCAGAGGATGGAGTGCAAACGTAGGCTGAGACCGAAGCTCCCGCTCCCTCACTGGAAGACGTCAATTTAACGGCCTATCAGACCTGGAAACTCGAGCATCAGAAGAAGTATGGTGGTGAAGAGAACAAGGATGAAATTCTGGAGATGAGTCGAGCAGAGGACCTGGCCACGATCAAGAGAAGACAGCGACGAGAGAAGCTTCTGGAGTGCACAAGGAAAACCCTTGAGGAGAGCCAATCGGTGTGTGGCTGGGAATCCGAGAGCGCTTTGAGTGGCAGCATCCCATTGTCTGCTTTCTGTGCAGGAGCCTTTCCATCTGCGAGCATCACTGGAGACGATAACATGTCTGTCCTGAGTGGAAGGTCTTCTGCCCTTTCAGGTCGTAGCAACCGATCACAGCCACCTGTTCTCCAAGAGCCTCCTGCACCTCCTGCTGCGGTCATTGGCCCTAATGGTGAGCCCATGGTAAACATCACCAATATCCAAAACTGGATTGCCAACATGGTCAATGAGACTCTAATGCAGAAGCAAGCCGAGATGATGATGGGAGTGAGTCTCGCCTCGTCTTCCAGAGCGGGATCAGTGTTTAGTCTGAGTGCTGGACATTGGAGTAGATCATGACAAAGCCTCAATGCTGAGCGGATCCACATCCTCAAGCATACTGTCCCGAGGTAGGGCAGAATCCATCCTGTCTGTGTGTGGGAAGGCTCAGTCTGTGCTGTCGGCCGGTGGCAGGGCAGAGTCCATGCTTTCTGCTGGAGGAGCATCCAACCTCTCCTCAGTGTCTGGGTTAGGCTCACGTAGAAGCAAGATTACTACAACCAGTGTGCCGCTCTATAGCCTCTTCCAGGACCAGGTGAACCTTCACAAACTGGACACTATGGAGAAAGAAATCAAGTCTGACATGCGGGACAAGATGGCATCCTATGAGGTGAAGAAGATTGCTGAGGACAACAAGCGCAGTACGTTATACAAGAAGAAAAAATGAAGGAGGAAGACAGTGATGATGAAGCCGATCATGGAAAGTCGAATGGATTTTATGATTTGGCAGCCCGTTCTTCTGAGAAACCCAAACCCAAAAGAGATTATGGCCGGTCAGGAATACTGAACCTTCCAGCTTGAGCCAGTAACCCCACCAGCAGTATTGATGAATGGTTCAAAAACGTAAGACCTCCTCAAAGCAAACTTAAACCTTATGATGGAAACAGCGAGCCGCCCCGCATGTCTCGATCATTGTATGGAGGGATTAAGGAACCTTCAGAGTTTGACTTCCCAAGCCGCAGGAGCTCAATTTCAGTAAATTATGATGAAGAGGAGGAATATAGTTTTGTCTCAAGATTTTCATCCAGGCATCGGGCCGATGATGACATGGATTTGAGTCGAGATCCCAGTTCAGAGATTAACTGTCAATCTCAGGGGTCCCCACCTTCTTCATATAACAGCCTAGGTGAAGATACTAGTTACAGAACCAGGAGATCGTATGCTAGATATGAGGACAAGGAGAGATGCAGTTACCAGAACTACTCAGCAAAGCAGAAATCTTCCCATGGCTCACTATATGAGAACAACAAGACTGCGAGGACTGATAAAGCAAGACAGGAAGAGGAGAAAGATGAGGAAATATCTCCTTTTATTGCTCAGATTAAACAGAGGGCAAGAGCACGGGTGGCGGAAGAAATGGAGGATGATGAAATTATTTCTGCATGGAGGAAACAGAAGGGGTCAAAGTCACACATTCATAGTAAAAACTAATAAAAAAATTACTATGCAAAAAAATATAATTATCTATACTCTCTATACTGTATATAAGTTCCAAATAGAAGATAACATCACTGCATTCATTATACAGTAAAAGTTTTACAAAAGTCTCTTATGTTCAGGCTTTATGACAGAGAAGAACCACTCACTCCCCCTGGCACACTGGGTGTAAAGTTAAGAGCATATTTATATCAGCAAATCCCCAAATCAATAATCTATCTATATCTAATTCTATATATATAAAGAAAATGTAATGTGAAGATATATAAAGAGATGTAAAGATACTGTATATAAAGATAATGTTGTGTAATGTATTGTGAAAAATAACATATTTAGCAGCTCTGGAGTCAAAGACCATCTTGGTTACGTATGGTAACCCTCGTTCCCTGAAGGAGGGAACGGAGACGTCACGTCGGATGACCGACGAATTGGGATCTCGCTTAGAGAACCACAGCAATGGTCTGTGGTGCGGAAGGGTCGACACATGAAGTACTCGTCCTTCAGGTCAATCGCTGCAAACCAAATCTCGGGTACGGATGCACCCGAAGATGCGTTCCTGCGCCAACATCTTGAACGGTAACCGGTGAAAGACCCGGTTCAAGACACGCAGGTCCAAGATTGGTCGTAACCCACCGCCTTTCTTGGGTACAATGAATTAGGGGCTGTAAAACCCCATCTTCATATCGGCTGGAGAGACCGGCTCTATCGCATCCTTCACCAGCAGGACTGCGATCTCTGCACGCAACGCTCCTTGTAGAGAGCCCAGCACGTTCCATTGGCAGCTCAACTGGCTGCGGAGTGCCTCAGACCGCCCGTGCTACTGCCTGAAGTAGCCCCCCCCGGACTGCCGCCATGACGAGAACTAGATTGAGGCAGAGGCAATGGAACTCCGCCCCTTTGAGGAAACGGAGCTTGGCCCGCGACTCAGAGATGAACATCTTCCCGCAATGACTCATCCACAAACGCCACCTCAGCGTACTAGATGCCCAGGCACGCGAGGCAGTGATCGTGACCATCACCCAGCGCCAGGTAATGACCGCATCCAGAAATGCCCGGGTGATACGTTGTCTATAGCAAGACCCACATCGTCTTTACAAAGACGTAATGTCAAGTTTGCCACGCAACGTCGTCTTTAAAAAGACGCACCCGTAATTGCTCTTTTAGGGAAATAGCTCTTTTAGCGTGCTGAGGCGCACAGGGGAGATGGCCGTCTGCAACACAAACGGGGTAGTGCAGCCTGATGTGTGCAACCCACTCGACACGGGAAACCACCACCGCTGAAGCGCCATACCGCCAACACGAAGAGCGCGCTGAACTCGTTCAGTCTTCTTCTCTCAGTAGTCAGGAGCAGAACGATGTGATCGCTCGGCTCCGAAGCGAAAAGCTGAATATGCGCTGCATCTGCTGCCTACTTATACTCACGCTGTGATCAGTGGCAGCTGGATGCAATAATCGCATGCCAATGTGCATTGGCTCGTTTAGTTTACACTCGAAGTAGATTGGTCTCTCTAAGCGAGATCCCAATTCGTCGGTCATCCGACGTGACGTCAGGAGTGACCGACTGAAAGGGAACAGAGTATTTGGTATTTTCAAAAGACCAGTATTTTTTTTTTTACCAAAAAATAATATATAGGTATATAGTGAAAAAAAATAAAATATGGTTAAACACAGATTGAAGGCAAAAATGTTGGCTAATAGTGAAACTATTACACAGTGCAAATAATTTTATGAAACAGCAAAAACTGTAAAAGTAACATAAAAAATATCAAACTTTGGTTTACATTAAATAAAAAAACAACTTGCTGACCTGACATTTAAGAAATTATTTAATTTCAAATCTGCCTTCATAGATTCAAGATTCAAGATTTTTATTTGTCACATACATGGTTATATAAGTGTTCTTTTGTCGTAAGTGATCAGTGCAGACGATATGTGTGTAAAAAGAGAGAGCAAAAGAAAGTACAAAAGTAAATAAAAGCACAATCTAAGTGGAGCGACCTGGACGGCGTCCGAACTCAGCAGCGCCATCTTGGAAGCGCCTCTAGTGACTCTTGTCTGTAGTGTGTTTTATTCTTTTACTTGTTTACACAACAGATAGTTTTAAGTTTTATTGTGGAGGACAGTTTAAAACCAACAAACTAACCACTGCTAAAGAAAACAAGCATTTGTGTAGTTTGACTTTTTCCTCAAAACCTGGCAGAGAAACTTGTGACAACTAGCTCCGATCTAGGTCTAAAATCTGGTAGGCGGGGTTTGTACGCTCAGGAAAACAAACAGGAGAATTTTAAAAATAAACATTATTGAATTATCAGGGGTGTATTCCAGAAAGGAGGTTCAAACTTCAAGTTAAAACTTGAACTCTGAATTGACTTACCCTGAGATTGGAAACTCTGAGTTTTCGGTTTCTGAACAGCTGATCAGAGTTAGATCAATCCACTCTGAGTATGTTGACTCTGAGTTTAGCGCGTGCGCCACGACTATGAAAAGCCATGATCAATGGAGCTCCGAAATTACGATTCACCATGGCAACAGCTACTGCCAAAAAGACTTCCACATACTACAGAATACGTAACTTTAATTCTAAATCAATGTTATCACAGGTGAAAACTGGCAGAAAGGTAATTTATTGAACTAATATTCATTTTCATGGTATCCCACGGGCAAAAAAAAGAAAAGAAAAGAAAAAAAATGTGGCAGCAGAAAAAAATTAAACATAAAAACAATTAAATCAGGTAAAGCTTCAAGCGTAAAATGGGTGTAGGCTAACGTTACATGACTTTACAAATATTTGTCCTTCAATAAATATCATTCAGTGTATATCTATTTCAATGTGCAGCAGCTTTTCCCACATAGTCTAATGCTTTTTCACATAATTAAATGTTCTCTAATCCAACAT
>NW_015555946.1:7949-18032 GCF_001515605.1 Sinocyclocheilus anshuiensis | reverse complement strand
GGTTACGGCATATATCTTGCACTACCCTTCCATCTGGCATCCTTCCATTCCATACAGTAATCAGCTTCATTTTCAGAAGGTGTGATGGTGAGAATATGTGTGTAACCAATGCATCCAACCACACTGGAAATCCTAAAGGAAATTCTAATTATTAGGTTACTTAGAGTTCACAGCAAGATGTTATCAAGTGAACACCAAGATGCCTTATGAAAAGACATGCCATTTTTGTCACATTTACCGTGTCTGCATGATGAAAATTAAAGTGGTCCGGTAAGAAAAATAATCTTGTTTCCATTTTAATTAAGATTATTTTTCTTACCCCGCTGGCAATTCATCTGTGTCGCAGATCCATCGTTTAAACCACGTTGGTTTGAGCTGTCGTTATGACGTTGTTCTTCTTCTTCTTCGATCTAATAGCCGACTGGTGCCATGAGCACATACCGCCACCTACAGTAATTTGGTTTTATTTTCTCTTTTCTTCGACTCGAATTACGCTTTTGAAATGACGTTACGTAGGAGTGGAGTAATAACGCAACATTCATTTGTTCCGCAATAAATTACATACATATACACACACGGAGTTAGAAATGTGCTCTTTTCTGATGCCAATGTCTGTAATTTCACAATTTCATATAAATACCATTAAGTGGAGGGACTTCACAAGTGTGACAAAACGGAGGGCTGTGGCATGTAAAAGGGAAGCAAACAAGACTGGTGGGGGTATCAATTCAGTTCCTCCTCTCACTACAGAGCAAGAGAAAGTTTTGGCCATCCTGGGGCCTGAAACATTGGAAGGGATCCTTGGACATATAGATGCATGTGCATTAACCAGGCCATTGCCTTCAAAGTTCAGGCCTCCAACATCAGGCCCTCTCCAGTCTGGCCCTTCAACATCAGGCCTTCTCCAGGCTGGGCCTTCAAAATCACCAAAGGGTCCTGGTCTATTGCTCTCTTCCCCGATTCACCTCCGTCTGAGGCCTCCTCATGTGCTGAGCAACGTCCTCTGACACAGAAGGCAATGCAGAAGTCAGGCAGTGTATATAAATGCCTGCATAGGGACACATTTTACCCACCTTGACTCACTATCTGATGATGACATCTTAGGAAAATTCTGGCTTCCAAGGGCCAAGATCATTGAACTACTACAGGTTGTGAAACCACATCTTCAGAGGGCAACAAGAAGAAACAACGCCTTAAGTTCAGCGGTGCAGTTGTTAGCTACACTGCATTATTCTGCTGTTGGAAGTTTTATGGAGGATGGCCTGGGGCTCAGCAAATCTTTAGTCAGCAAAACTGTGACAGCAGTAACACCTTTGCTGTTACACCCTGCAAACATGTCCTTGCGGGGCCCATGCTGGCCTTTTGCGGGCACAATGGGCTAGGGCCAGCCCACACCAAACCTAAACAGGCCCAGTGAGGGCTTGCCCAGGTGAGGCCCACAGCTTTTGGCTCACCGCAGGCTCTCTGTGAGCAGGCCACACTAGCGGACTGTCCACATTAATCCCATGATGGCCCAGTGTGAGCCAGCCCATTCAGGCCCAGAGCAAATTTTAAATCCTTTGGGCCCATGCAGGTTTTGTGTAGGCAGCCCTGTAATGCAACTAGGAGAATACAAACAACACTAGCCAGGTTTCCATCCAGAATAGCTGCATTAACATGAATTGGATGTTTTCTATTTTGTATTTAATAAATCCATTGATTGGAAATCCCTTTGACTACTGTACGTTTTTGATAATATAGACATTAGTTATGTGGTGACTGCATCCATTTCAGATGTGTATAACTGTTTTTCCCAAAAACTTAAGTTATAGTATCTGAAAATCATTTAAAGTGAAACCGATGTATTGTTGTAGAACAGGGGTGCCCAACCCTGTTCCTGGAGATCTGCCTTCCTGCAGAGTTCAGCGCCAACCCTGATCAAACACAGCTGAGCCAACTAATTAGGATCTGAAGGAGCACTTGATAATTACAGACAGGTGTGTTTGATCAGGATTGGAACTGAACTCTGCAGGAAGGTAGATCTCCAGGAACAGGATTGGGCACCCCTGTTGTAGTTTAATAGTGTGGGCCTAATGAGGGCTTCCTGGGGGCTAAGTGAGGGCTGCCCGTGCAGGGCCAGCGCTAAAGGGCCAAAGTTTTGCCAATGAGCAAAGTCTCACAGGCCCTGCGCTGGCAGCCCGCTGGGGTCCCTTAGGCTTGTTTGCAGGGAAGTTTGTGATGAAACACTCAAATGCACCATTGATGTATCAGCTGTGAATCCAGATAGGAGTTTAATATCCACAATGACCATGTTAGTCCTTTCCTGTCGACCATCATATCTGGAAAAAAAAAAGCAAATTGTAAAGGATGGTTCTTAAATGCCTCATAAAGTAAAACAATTACAAATTAATGACAATTATGCACTATGTACATATTAGGGCTGCCCCCTAATAGTTGACTAAACATTGGCCAAGTTGATATTTTATTTGTGAATGATGCTTAAGGTGAATATTACGACACGTTTAGTACAAAGCTTTGTTTGCAAAATAATAGGTTGGCTATTAAATGTTATTTTGCAACCATGGAAACATTCGGATTCATGCCGAATGAGAGAGGTACATGAGCCTATACATTTAAGACATACCTGTATATCAAATTTGTATTTTGTTTTGCAGTCTGGTCACACTACTTTTTTCAGATCTGTTCTTACTTGACAGTGAAGCTCAAGATGAAATTTTGTCCCAGGGCCAGCATTAAGGGGCCAACGTTTTGCCAATGAGCAAAATCTCAGAGGCCCTGCGCTGGCAGCCCGCTGAGGGCCCTTAGGCTAGCCCTAATAGGGCCCGTAAAGGGCCAGTGCAGGCTTGTTTGCAGGGACAGCTTATGAAGAACATCCTGATTTTCCCCCGAACTCCTGAAGAAATCCAGCTGGCCAATCAACAGTTCTATAGTATTGACAACATCCCCAGAGTGATTGGCATCATCGATGGCAACCTTATCCCAGTGTCAACCCCTGTGGTAAATGAGCCCTTGTACATTTGCAGGAAGGGCTATCTAGCCATTAATGTTCAAATAGTGTGTGATCACCAGGGGATGTTCACTGACATTGTGGCAAAATGGCCTGGAAGCACACATGACTCTTTTGTGTGGGCCAATTCTGCAGTTTGCCAGGTGGCTGAAGAGGGTGGCTTTGGTGATAGCTGGCTGCCGGGAGACGGTGGATATCCTCTATATAACCTCCTGACACCTGTGCAGCATCCAGCCACCATTGTAGTTTAAACCATTTGTTTAATCTGACATAACTTCTGTTAAATATTTTGTTTATTTGCCAATATGCCCCCCCACGCAGACTTAAATGAATGATACTTTTGCAAACAGTGTATATACTGTGTGTGTATATATATATATATATATATATATATATATATACACTGTATACATACATACACACACATTTGTAGAGAATATTCTATATTCTAATTCTGTAAAAACAACAAAATCACTCACTTATTTATACATTTTTGTTACTTTATTTGGGTACATTCATTTACTATAAAAATACTGTGATTTGAGTGTTAACACTTAATATAAGTGAAAACCTTTAACATACTGTTTTACCAATATTGTTATATGAGAAATTTGTCTTTATGAATGTTTTAACAAAGCTACTCACCTGACAAACTCACCTTTTCTTCGCATTATGAATGTTTTAACAAAGCTACTCACCTGAAAAACTCACCTTTTCTTCGCACAAACGAAACAAAGGCTGCGTTCCAATCGGCATGATTAATGCTTTCAGAGGGCACTTCGAAGGGAGAATAATTGCAAGGGCCACACTGCTATATAGTTTCAAACTGAATTTGTAATAAAAAATTATTTAAAAGCGAATTAGGTCAGATCTAAGCACCACAACTTTAACTCTTCCAAATCACTCAAAGTGGATGGTGAAATCTTCGAAAGGAATAGGGCATAGGGTCGATAACTCTGAATAGAACACACCCCAGGTGCGGCGCAATCAATGACGTCGACACAGCAAACTAACAACGACCTATGCCTCTAACCACAGGTGAAGAGCTGTCGTTCCAACGACACAAGTCTGCGATGCAGTTTGCGAATGTTCGTTTGAACTATGGTTTCGGGAAACACCGAATCGTTGAATTATGTTGGTAACGACAGAACTTGCCACCATAGTTGGCTAACAATGCTTTTGGGAAACGCACCCCAGGTTAGGTTCAGGAGGCCTGATAATTTTTAAAATGTATCCATGTTTATTAAGTTTTGCATACAAATTTTAAATTTTTTGCCTAGTTTCAGCCTGGACAGCCAGTGGCAATGGAAGCTGGACAGATACTCAAACACAAAATTGTAAGTAATGTTAAATCGGGTACTCCATCCAAAAATTTAAATTTTCTCATTATTTACTCAACCTCATGCCATCCCAGATGTACAAATCCAATCTGAAATGGGGACGTTTTGTAAAATGCAATAAAATCCAAATCAAGTCTGTGAAAATTAAAATCTGTTTAGTTTAGTTAAAAGGTCTTGCCGCAGAATTCCCTATAAAAGTACAAAGAAAAGATTTACAATATGTTTACTGACCAAATTAATTGTTTTGTAAATGTAAACAAATTTTGAAATTTGTGTTAAGCCATGATCCAGCTTTGCTTGCAAAGACTAAGATGCTACTTTTATACCCAAACATGATACCCTCACCTATTACCAAATGACCTGCCTGTGAACTGTTTCAAAACAGTTTATGATATTCTATCACGTTTATTTTATTCTAATTCTGTAAAAACAACAAAATCACTCACTTATTTATACATTTTTGTTAATTTATTTGGGTACATTCATTTACTATAAAAATACTGTGATTTGAGTGTTAACATTTAATATAAGTGAAAACCTCTAACATACTGTTTTACCAATATTGTTATATGAGAAATTTGTCTTTATGAATGTTTTAACAAAGCTACTCACCTGACAAACTCACCTTTTCTTCGCACAAACGAAACAAAGGCTGCGTTCCAATCGGCATGATTAATGCTTTCAGAGGGCACTTCGAAGGGAGAATAATTGCAAGGGCCACACTGCTATATAGTTTCAAACTGAATTTGTAATAAAAAATTATTTAAAAGCGAATTAGGTCAGATCTAAGCACCACAACTTTAACTCTTCCAAATCACTCAAAGTGGATGGTGAAATCTTCGAAAGGAATAGGGCATAGGGTCGATAACTCTGAATAGAGCACACCTCAGGTGCGGCGCAATCAATGACGTCGACACAGCAAACTAACAACGACCTATGCCTCTAACCACAAGTGAAGAGCTGTCGTTCCAACGACACAAGTTTGCGATGCAGATTGCAAATGTTCGTTTGAACTATGGTTTCGGGAAACACCGAATCGTTGAATTATGTTGGTAACGACAGAACTTGCCACCATAGTTGGCTAACAATGCTTTTGGGAAACGCACCCCAGGTTAGGTTCAGGAGGCCTGATAATTTTTAAAATGTATCCATGTTTATTAAGTTTTGCATACAAATTTTAAATTTTTTGCCTAGTTTCAGCCTGGACAGCCAGTGGCAATGGAAGCTGGACAGATACTCAAACACAAAATTGTAAGTAATGTTAAATCGGGTACTCCATCCAAAAATTTAAATTTTCTCATTATTTACTCAACCTCATGCCATCCCAGATGTACAAATCCAATCTGAAATGGGGACGTTTTGTAAAATGCAATAAAATCAAAATCAAGTCTGTGAAAATTAAAATCTGTTTAGTTTAGTTAAAAGGTCTTGCCGCAGAATTCCCTATAAAAGTACAAAGAAAAGATTTACAATATGTTTACTGACCAAATTAATTGTTTTGTAAATGTAAACAAATTTTGAAATTTGTGTTAAGCCATGATCCAGCTTTGCTTGCAAAGACTAAGATGCTACTTTTATACCCAAACATGATACCCTCACCTATTACAAAATGACCTGCCTGTGAACTGTTTCAAAACAGTTTATGATATTCTATCACGTTTATTTAGCCTCTTTCTCAACTTTTTTGAAGTGTATTGCAGCCATCAAAATTAAAATGTCATTGTTTTTACAAAATGCATTTAAGTTGGTCAGTGAAAGCTTTGTAAGTCTTTTCTTTGTACTTTTGTAAATTAAATAAAAGACAAAGACAATTAACAAACCACAGATTCTCAATTTCATGGCATTTTAAAACATCCCAACTTTTTCTGATTTGGGGTTGCATATATTACTTTATTTCTCCCTTCTCTGGAACACAAACTGAGATTTTTAGAAAAATAATCCACCTCTGTGAGTCTAAATAAAGCAAGTAAATAGGAAGGCAAAGTTTATTTGTGAAAAAAACACACTAAACAAACACAACGTTAATCCATATGACCCCAGTTGATGAATCAGTCTGTTCTGAAGCAAGTTGATAGGCATATGTGAGAAAAATACTATTTTAAACGTGATGCAAGCAAAGAGGACCACTACTTATTGCAAGTGTTTTGCTTCAGGATACATTGATTCATCAACTGGGGTCATATAGATAACCATCATGTTTGTTTTTGAAGCATTTCTGTTCATTAGAAAAAACAAAGTCATGAGTCTTTTTTTCATTTTTGAGTGGAGTATCCCTTTAAGTAAGTATTATTTGTATGTGTACTGTATGCATGTGTTTTTTTTTTAACTTGCTCTGTTTTCAGATGACTTAAATTCAAATGGGCAAAATTGTACATCAAATAACAGTAAGTAATATTAATAACTCCATAATATTTATAAGAGGTTTTATATTTTATATAAACCTTTTTGTATAATTTTTTTTATATATAAAATATCAAACCAACAGAAGTTCTTACAAACTGAAAAAGTTGGTTAAATGACCATGGTGTTGGTGTGCTTGACTGGCCAGCAAACTCACCAGACCTGAACCCCATAGAGAATCTATGGGGTATTGTCAAGAGGAAAATGAGAAACAAGAGACCAAAAAATGCAGATGAGCTGAAGGCCACTGTCAAAGAAACCTGGGCTTCCATACCACCTCAGCAGTGCCACAAACTGATCACCTCCATGCCACGCCGAATTGAGGCAGCATTTAAAGCAAAAGGAGCCCCTACCAAGTATTGAGTACATGTACAGTAAAACATTCTAATTTATTGAGATGCACCTGTATATGTAGTCGTTTAATAGCCGTCTAATTGATGACTAGTCTATAAATGGGCTATGATTAGACGTCTATTAGATTTTCACTGACAGCCCAAATTTAGCCTCGCTTTAGCCTAGACGTCTAGGCTATATTTAGATGTCTAATAGACATCTTTTAAATGCAAAATTCTTGCTGGGAGCGCACTTTGTGTTGTTCGGCCGCGAGAGAAACTCAACGGCCGCTTATTTGCATATTCATGTGTTTGTTCAGTAGTAAACGCGCACGCGTGATGTAGAATAATAATTCATCACTTTAATCCGCGCGGCGGCGAACTAAAACTAAAGAAAAACTTCCCCCAACAGGGTCTGTGCGTGTGCGTGAGTACGCGTGCGTGTGTGTAGGGGGGTGATGTTTATTTTCTCTAACAGGTAACAATAAATTACAAAGTCTGAAAAGTTTCCCTTTCTCAAATGCCTCTGGCCTTGATTAATTATGGTGTGAAGTGGTTGTAGAGGAACTACATAAAAAAAAAACCTTCAGGAGTGAAAGTGCAGATTTGCATAACATCAGCCCTGCTTCTTTAATGCTGTTAATTCTTGTGCATAATTTAGACATCAGTTTCATTTCAGATGAGAGAGGCGCCACACTATCTATTTATCGCGCGGATTAAATATGAGTTGCTGATGAATATTCATGAGTACAAACACCGTGTTCATGAATGATTAATTTTTGAGCGCTAATGCGCGCTGTGTGATTTGCTTTGGATGTTGAGTGGATGTGAGTTCTGTGGAGGATTTTACCTTGTACTTATTTCAGCTTTTCTTGTGTCTCTCAGTGTTACATTTGCATTAGGCTAATGCATTTAGCTCATTGCTGGTTCTACAGAACATTCAGTGTGTGTGTATGTATGTATGTATATTAGGGGTGTGACGAGCAGTGTTGGGGAAAGTTACTTTTAAAAGTAATGCATTACAATATTGCGTTACTCCATAAAAAAGTAACTAATTACGTTACTTAGTTACTTTTTACGAACAGTAATGCGTTACGTTACTTTTGCGTTACTTTTTAAATCTGGACAGGGCTTGCTTGTTTGTTTTTAAAATAAAAAAGTTCTATTTTTGGCAAATATAAAAGCCTTTTCACACCAAAAGTGAAATTAATAAGCCTAAGGCTGAAGGGAAAGTAAATTTACGTCCATACAGTAGCACAGACAATACGCCTCAGTTTTTCTATGTATCTTGCTCTGTTGAACGGCAAAAGGGACTTTACTAGGCTATACTGGATTTGCACCATGCATTTCCTGTCAGCGGGAAAGCCGCATCCCCAGCTATGATTTATTTATTTATTTATTTGTGTATTTATTTATTTTTAATTTCTGCAGGTTTGG
The DNA here is from genome assembly GCF_001515605.1 of Sinocyclocheilus anshuiensis. Lineage (NCBI taxonomy): Eukaryota > Metazoa > Chordata > Actinopteri > Cypriniformes > Cyprinidae > Sinocyclocheilus > Sinocyclocheilus anshuiensis. Next base: position 9,516 of record NW_015555946.1, on the reverse strand, counting down.
TCCTCCATAATCAGTTGAGTTTGTGGCAAAACATTTTGCAGTGTTTACATGTCGTTTATTACTGCATACAATTTATTAAAATAGATGTTTAATTTCATAAAACTGTGAGCTGTAAGGTCTTATATAGACAGGTGTGTGGCTTTCTTAATCAAGTCCAATCAGTATAATCAAACACAGCTGGACTCAAATGAAGGTGTAGAACCATCTCAAGGATGATCAGAAGAAATGGACAGCACCTAAGTTAAATATATGAGTGTCACAGCAAAGGGTCTGAATACTTAGGACCATGTGATATTTCAGTTTTTCTTTTTTAATAAATCTGCAAAAATGTCAACGATTCTGTGTTTTTCTGTCAATATGGGGTGCTGTGTGTACATTAATGAGGAAAAAAAATTAACTTAAATGATTTTAGCAAATGGCTGCAATATAACAAAGAGTGAAAAATTTAAGGGGGTCTGAATACTTTCCGTACCCACTGTATATAATGTATATATAATGTGTCCACTGCATAATAATTTCTCCCAGTTTTTCACACTATGATGATGTAGTGGAGTGTGGACTGTCAGGTGTTGGTCTTGTGGACTTTTTGGATGTGCACAAGCATCAGTCATTGCTAGTCTGCAAAATCACATGTTCTTATGTGAAAGTGTGGTTTTGCAGACTAGCCATGGCCAATGGTATCAGTATTCAAAAATAGCTATATTCGTTTTAGTCTTTGTTTTTTTATACCAAACTTCTGGGGGCTGTATATTTGTTTTGAATGATTTCCCAACGTTTCCCTGGTCACATGAGTTCACCAAACAGCAGTTAATATAATAATAGACTCTAATTCAATAATTAGCCATGTTTTCTCACAAATATTTGATCTGACTTATGTAGAGCTGTTTTGCTGCTGGTCTTCACATTAACATTTCTGTGACAACAGTGTTTTACTTGTGAAATTTCATTTATGAGATTCCGTAATAATTTTCACCATATGAAAAGGGGAAATGTATTTTGTTAAACATGCCTGATTTTAATTTAATTTAAAAATTACCTGTTAATAATGTCTTGCTCCATTTGTGAGTGAGACGCTTGTGCCGTGTCAGTTCCAGTCACCTCTGATCAGTAGTATTTACAGTTATTTGGTAATATAACAAGTATAAACATTGTAAATGGCATGAAAAATAAATCAGTAGTGTCAAACCTAATTGAATTCATGCTTTCAGACATAATATGGAAGGTTGTTTCTGCCATGGGGTAAAACAAAAATCCAAAATAAAGTTAATTGCAGCTTGAAATCTCAAAAGTTTTCTAGCAATTCTGAGGGAAAAGGCAATTCATAGTAGGCTTACCGCGATAGACGGTGCTGATGGTAATACCGTTGTTAAGCCGCAACGCCCACCACGGCACCGACCCCCACCGTCGTTTAGATTTTTTTATAGTAATAATAATCATTTAGTTCAGTAAAGAACAGACACTACAATTAAAAACTGAACGCGAATGCTCAATGTAGCGTGCCGAACGACAGTCGCATCACAGATCAGATTTAATTTCTCCAGTGAGGAGAGTGAGTCGAGCTGACTGA